>NC_037669.1:10337344-10483002 GCF_003255815.1 Theropithecus gelada | reverse complement strand
TTTCTTTTTTTTTTTGAGACAAAGTCTGGCTCTGTCACCCAGGCTGGAGTGCAGTGGCGCGATATCGGCTCACTGCAACCTCCACCTTCCCGGGTTCACACCATTCTCCTGCCTCAGCCTCCCGAGTAGCTGGGACTACAGGTGCCGCCATCACGCCCGGCTAATTTTTTTTTTTTTTTTGCATTTTTAGTAGAGACGGGGTTTCACTGTGTTCGCCAGGGTGGTCTCCATCTCCTGACCCTGTGATCCGCCCGCCTCAGCCTCCCAAAGTGCTGGGATTACAGGCGTGAGCCACCGTGCCCGGCCCGATTTGTTCCTTGATGCCTTCTGATGTTCTTATAGCATCCCAGGGATTTTTGCAGACCTGGGCATCTTGCTAATTATCAGTAACATGATAAGAAGAAAAGCAAGTGATTTGAATTCTGAAGATAAAAATAAAGTACAATGAATTCAACTAATTCACTCTTCTGAAAGTGTAGATAAAAAGGCAGGCAGAATGGCCAAATGTCCCTAGACACATGACTTCAAAACTTTTGTTTCCTCATTTCAGAATGGTAGTAAAATTATTTACTTCACCATGCTAATCTGAAGACTAGAGATAAGCTGGCAAAATTCCTACTATTTTTAAAATTTTTAATTTTTATGGGTACATAGTAGGTGCATATATTTATGAGTTACATGAGATATTTTGATACAGACATATAATACATAATAATCACAGCAGGGTTGATGGGGTATCAATTGCCTCAAACATTATCATTTCTTTGTGTTAAGAACATCCATTATGCTTCTTACATTATTTTTAAATGTATAATAAATTATGGTTGACTATAGCCTCCCTGTTATGCTATCAAATAGTAGATCCTATTTTTTCTAACTATTTTTTGTACTTATTGACCATCCTCACATCCCTGACTCTTCAATACCCTTCTCAGCCTCTGGTAACCATCATCATACTCTCTATTTCCATGAGCTGAACTGTTTAAAGTTTTAGTTCCCACACATGAATGAAAACGTGCAAAATGTGTTTTTCTGTGCCTTGCTTACTGCGCTTAACATAATGGTCTCCAGTTCCATCCATGTTGTGGAAATGACTGAATTTCATTCTTTTAATGGCTGAAAAGTACTCCATTGTGTATATGTACCACATTTTCTTTATCCATTCATCTGTTAATGGACGCTTAGATTGCTTCCAGATCTTAGCTATTGTAAACAATGCTGCAATAAACATGTAAGTGCAGGTATCTCTTGGATATGCTGATTTCTTTTCTTTTGGATATATACCAAGGAGTGGAATTTCTGGCTCATATGGTAGATCTATTTTTAGTTTATTGGGGAACCTCCATACTATTCTCCATAGTGGCTATACTAATGTACATTCCCACCAGTAGTGTACGAGGGTTCCCCTTTCTCTACATCCTCACTAGCATTCATTTTTGCCTGTCTTTTGGATAAAGGTCACTTTAACTAGGGTGAAATAATACCCCGTTGTAGTTTTGTTTTGCATTTCTCTGATGATCAGTGATACTGTATGTCTTCTTTGCTTTTGAGGAATGTGTATTTAAATCTTTTGCCCATTTTAAATCAGATTATTAGATTTTGTCTTATTGAGTTGTTTAAGCTCCTTACATATTCAGGTTATTTATCCCTTGTCAGATGGGTAGTTTGCAAATATTTTCTCCTATTATCTGGGTTGTCTCTTCACTTTGTTGATTGTTTCCTTTCTGTGCAGAAGCTTTTTAGCCTGATGTGATGTGATTGTCCATTTTTGCTTTTGTTGCCTTTGCTTCTAGGGTATAATCAAGAAATCTTCACCAAGACCGATGTCCTGCAGAGTTTCCTCGATGTCCTCTTTTAGTAGTTTCAAAAGTTGAGGTTTTAGATTTCAGCCCTTTTTCTATTTTTATTTGATTTTTAATGGAGTGAGAGATAACGGTTCTAGTTTCATGCTTTTGTATATAAACATCCAGATCCCCAGAACAATTTATTGAAGAAACTGTCCTTTCCCCAATGTTATTCTTGGCATCTTTGTCAGAAAGGAGTTCACTGGAGATGTATGGATTTATTCATGGGCTCTCTCTTTTGTGCCATTGGTCCAGGTGTCTGGTTTTATGCCATTACTATGCTGTTTGGGTAACTATAGATCTGTAGTACAATTTGAAGTCAGGTAATGTGATGTCTCCGGTTTTGTTTTGTTTTTTTTTCCTGCTCAAGATGGCTTGGATTATTCTATCTCTTTTGGGATTCCATATAAATCTTGGATTTTTTTTTTTTTTCTGTGAAGAATGTCTTTGCTGTTTTGATAGGGAATGTACTGGATCTGTAGATTGCTTTGGGTAGGATGGGCATTTTAACAATATTGATTATTCCAATCCATGTGCATGGACTATTTTTCCTCTGTGTGTGTCTTCTTCAATTTATTTCATCAGTGTTTTGTAGTTTTCTTTGTAATTCGTTACTTCATTGATTTCTAGGTATTTTGTATTATTTGTAGCTTTTAATTGTAATTAATTTCTTGATTTCATTTCCAGGTTATTTGCTGTGGGCATATAGAAATGCTACCAATTTTTGTATGTTGATTTTGTATCCTGCAAATTTACTGAATTCGTTTATGAGGTCTCTTAGTGTTTTGGTTGGGTCCTTAGGTTTTTCCAAATATAAGATTGTATTATCTGTGAACAAAAAATTATTTGTCATCATCCTTTCCAATTTGGATGCCCTTTATTTCTTTCACTTGGATTGTTCTAGCTAGAACTTCCAATACCATGTGAATAATGGTGGTGAAAGTGGCATCCTTGTCATGTTTCAGATCTTAGAGGCTAGGTATACAGCTTTTCTTCATTCAGTATTATAGTAGTGGTGGGTCTGTCATGTATGGGTTTTATTGTGTTGAGGATGTTGCTTCTATTCCCAGTTTATTGAGGGTTTTTATCATGAAAGGATGTTGAATTTTATTCCATGCTTTTCCAGTATCAATTGAAACAATCATATGGTGGTTGTCCTTCATTTTGTTACTATAATGCATCACAGATTGATTTGCATATGTTGAACTATTCTTGCATTCTGTGATAAATTCCACTTAGTCATGATGAATTCCTTGTGGAATTCAGTTTGCTAGTCGTTTTTGGAGGATTCTTGCAACAATATTCATTGGAAATATTGGCCTTGAATTTACTTGTTTGGTTGGCTTTTGAGGTGTGTGTTTTTGGTATCAGGATAATACTGGCCTTGTAGAATGAGTTTAACAGTATTTGCTTCTTTTCTATTCTTTGGAATAGTTTTCAAGTAGGCTTGGTATTAGTTCTTTAAATGTTTTGTAAAATTCAGCAGTGAAGCTGTTGGGTCCTGGATTTTTCTTTACTAAGAGACTTTTTATTACAGTATCAACTTTGTTACTTGTTACTGGTCTACTGAAATTTTGAATTTCTTCATGGTTCAATCTTGGTAGCTTGTATGTGTCTAAGAATTTATCAATTTCTTCTAGGTTTTTCCATTTCTTTATTATTATTATTATACTTTAAGTTCTGGGGTACATGTGCAGAACGTGTAGGTTTGTTATATAGGTATACATGTGCCATGGTGGTTTGCTGCACCCATCAACCCATCATCTACATTAGGTATTTCTCCTAATGCTATCCATCCCCTAGTCCCCCATCTCCCGACAGGCCCCGATGTATGATGTTCTCCTCCCTGTGTCCATGTGTTCTCATTGTTCAACTCCTACTTATGAGTGAGAACATGTGGTGTTTGGTTTTCTGTTCTTGTGCTAGTTCGGTGAGAATGATGGTTTCCAGGTTCATGCCTGTCTCTGCAAAGAACATGAACTCATCTTTTCTTGTGACTGCATAGTATTCCATGGTGTATATGTGCCACATTTCTGTTACCCAGTCTATCATTGAAGGGCATTTGGGTTTCAAGTCTTTGCTATGTCTTAGTCTGAGTAAAAGTCTGTTGATTTTATCATTTAAAAAATTTAGCTTTTCCTTTTGCCAGGCTTTTGTATTTTTTTTTTCAATTTTACTTATTTTTGCTCTGATCTTTATGATTTCTTTTAAAAATTCTCAGTTTTGGCAAATAGGAAACCCTTTACTAAGCAAATACATACTTTTATGTAAATAGGTGCATATAAGATTAAGAACACACAGTACAAGAAATGGTAGCTATGTCCTCCATTTTGAAGGTATTGATGTTATACAGTGAGAAACTGAAAAAAATATTTTTTCTACACCCAGGCAATTATTGGTTCATTAGAAAACATTCTTAATTAACTAGATATTTTTCCACTTACTCTACTAACTAATGCAGCCCACTCGGTCTTCTCTTTCTTATCTTCCTGTTGTCCTTGCTTCCCAATTAAATGCCCATTTTCCCCTGGGATAAGCGCTTCGAAATAGAAGAAGAATCATAAATGCTGTTTTGATAAACACACAATAAAATTCTCCCTCCCACAGATATCTATTGCTTCTATTTGAACTTGTTATTACTTTCAGGATAAATTTTCTGAGTGTCATCTCTATCATGGGAACTAGATATGTAATATCCATCAAAAGTGTATGAGATTAGAATATGCAATTCTGATGGAATTGTTTAAGTAAAAGGGCAAAAATTTCAAAATTAGAAGATTAAACTATATATAAATTTAGATTATCTATTTAAAATGTTTAGAAGACTGGGCACTAGGCATTCATTGTTAAGTTAATGGCTTAGTTTTGTTTATTTTTATACATGATTTCTATTTGGAAAGTCACAGCTTAAAAATAATGCTTTTATATAACTTGAAATAAGATGTTTTGCTGTGTTTTTATAGCTAACTTAGCATAGACCCTTCTAGTTACTATTGACGTTTATGAAATAAGGATATATTAATCAAGTAAACTTTCTAAGACTATGATTTTATAAATAACTACTATTTAATGGATAATTCAACAGCAGAAGACAACCAAAGTATAGTGGGATAAAAGAGAGATTTTTAAATTTAAATTGCTCTCTACATTTGTCATTATTTTTGAGTCTTAATTTTGGTTTGTTTAACAGAAATGCAAGGACAGGTAAAAATACAATGAAGAATTCCAGTAAATAGAAATGTGTTTTACCTACTTCATAAAATTTTAAAACTAAAAAGGAACAACTTATTTCTTGTACTATGGAATGAATTATAGCTCAGAATGGTAAAGCAACATGCTCAAAATTGTAATCTTTTAATCGCTTTAGAAAGATTAAAACCAGAGGGGTTTTTTTTAAACTGTTAGTACCAAGATCTTTCCAACAATTACCAAAAGACTCTTACACTCCAAAAATAATTTATATAGGATGATAGTACAAATTCCTTATTATTTATATATTTTTTAAAATCAGTGATTCTATAGACAGTGTTCACGCCAGTTTAAATTTTGTTCACAATAAGATTATATAAGCAAGATACTGTTTTTTGGATTTGATAGAATTAAAGTTTATTTGTTATTTATGATGGATTATTATATTAATTTTTCAATACCTGCATATCTAAGTTTCAAAGAAAAATTTAGGCAGTCAATCTGACACATGGACAAACAATAAAATCTATAAATGAGTTATATATATTACACTATATATAGAATATATAGTATTTTATATAGAAGGAAAAACTCATTAATATATTTTATAATAGATTATATATATTATCCATTATAGATCATATATAATATAGATTGTATATAGAAGAAAATAATTCATTTATAAATTTTACTGTTTAAAATACTATATGCAAATATAGTATTTTATATGTATATCCTTGTAATTTATGGTTGTTTAGTTTGAGAGAAATTGATCTGTACTCATCATTAATTCATCATTAACACACTATTCACATAAGACAAAGTGTGTTTGCTAGAGGTGACTGATCAGTCTCCCACAGAAGAGTATTATAAGGGTTATAAGCTTCTTATGAGCTTTTCAAAAGAGACTTTCTTCTCATAAGTTCAGAGTGCTTTATCGATATTAGCTCATTAATCTTCACAGCATCCTTGTGAAGAAGACAACAGGTGTTATCACTGCTCTACACATGGAGCAACACATAATAGAAAGGTCAACTGCCTTGTTCAGGTTTATAGTAAGACAATTATGAAACCCAGCGCATCTGTGGATGTACATATACCTGAACCAAACTGCTGTGCTCTGAACTTCCCCAACTTTTTTGATAAGAATCTTGAGAGGCTTTTATTAAAATGCATGTGCGTCTTTGGTAAACACATTGCAAGAACATGAAGCAATAATGGGAGGGAGTCCGTATAATAAAAGATTTAAAATATATAAACATCAAGTAAATTATGTGGTCTTGTGGACGATTCAGACAAACTAGAAGAACAATGCATTTTTAAAACGATGAAAAATTTCAACAGTGATTGACAAATCATATTTAGCAACTATTGGTGGATTTTTCTGAGTGATAAATTTATTGTGGCGATATTAAAAGATAAGTCTCCTTTATGAGCTACATTCTGAAACATATATGGATGAATTGACAATGTTGTTTGGGATTTGCTAAAAAGTTTTGTCCAAAAGGCGACAGCGTGATATGTTAAACGCTATCTTGTTTCATCATGAGTTGATAATTGTTGAAGCTGAGTGATGTGTGCAAATGAGTTTATTATAGTAACCCTTATATATTTTTATATATTTGAAATGTTCTATCTTAAAAAGTTTTTATTAATGTGGAAAAATTCTCCTGATGAGGCTTTGATTTAGTAGGTTGGTTGCTGTGCCCAAGAGTATTTTTAATATACCCCCATATGAGTCTTATGATAAGGAAATTCTTGGAACTACTGCCCCTACTGACTCATTCTTGAGTTCTGTAGAGACTAACATAAAAAGCCAAATAGTTTAACATCTGGAATTTATTTATGTGCAATTTTTATGTGTAGAATTTTAGACAATACCCAGTTGTTGGTACAAAATAATTTTAAGTTCCCTTTTAAAAGCAAATGACTCTGATCCAATATTTTAAAAATAACATAATAAATTATGTGTTCTTAGTAAAAATGTACTCTTGAATTGAGTGGGCAGTGCAGATATGCCAGTAGATTTTACTGAAAATTGAAAAAACAATGTTCATTTTTCACTATAAAATGTTCGCACCCACCAACACACACTGGGGCCTATCTGAGGGTGAAGGGAGGGAGGAGGGAAAGGATCAGGAAAAATAACTACTGGATACTAGACTCAATACCTGGGTAATGAAATAATCTGTACAATAAACCACAATAAAGCCCCTGACACACGTTTACCTGTGTAACAAACCTGCACATCTACCCCTGAAATTAAAAGTTCAGATTAGTTTTCTACTTCAAGTCAAGATAGCTCTGTTTTGACATAGAATGGTGTCAAAACATATGTTTTTGGACAAAGATGCAGGCTGTAACAGGGTCTTGACAAAAGTTTTCATAATTACTTAAGCAATAGAAAAATTGTGTAAAAGTAGATTTCTGTCTTTTCATTTCCAATGAATCATATAACTGTTTATGCACATTTGGCATCAGAAATAAAAAATGAAATGTGCTTTTGGAAAAGAACTAGTCACTCATGTTTATAAAAGAGCAACACTATCATGTTGTTGATTGAATGCAATTTAACTTAGTTTTTCAGGAAATCTTAAGCATTAAGCTGACATTAACAGATTGAATTATTATTTAACTGATGCTCATTTGGTGGTAAAATTAGGCCACAGGAGGAATAAAGATAAAAAGAATTGTATGATATGATACAGCCTTTAAATTTGCATTCTAGGATTATTAGAGAAAACTTCCAAACCAAAATCCCTTATTATTATTAAATTTCCTCTGGATATTTTATGACATAACATTTTGACGTTAATTCTTTTTAGGATGCTTTTAATTTGAATGCAGGTTTAAAATACCACATTTGATTAGAAAAAAATGATTATTAAGATTTAAAATTCTTGTATTAATAGGAGGCTACTGTGAACCAATAATCAACATCTATTTCTAGTCTGTCCAAACTTAACTAGGAAAAATAATATTTCCTGAACTTATAGAACATTATGCCTAGGCTTCCTGAGCACTTATAAATACTAACTGTAAAGTCTACATTTACTTAAATAAAGTCTTATTTATTGTCTCCTATCAGTGGAGACACCTTTATACATCCTCCACTTAAAAATGTATTTCTCCATACTAATACATATTAATAATTATTTCAATTATTTAATTGTGCATTTACATAGCAGCTGGGTTCTGTTCAGATTCAGAGATGTTCACTTCCAAATTTTCCTGCCCATCCACTTAATTCTTAATTTCTGTTTCATATTTTTGAATTAATGAGAGCTCTGCTTGGTGGTTAAAGTAGGCAGTAGAAGAAAGAGTGCTGAGAAATTTCCAACAACATGAAAATCTTTTACACTGTAACTAAAATGTGTTTTCAAAATTAAACTTGTCTAATTAAGTCTGCAAAAACCAATTTTTTTTTACCAATTGATGATTGTTTAAGACTCCACCTTTCTACTATTTCTGTTCTTTGACAACACAAATTTCTGAACATATAAAGGTTATCTTACTTAAATTTATAAATCTGCATTTCTTAGAACTGAACTGAAGTGATATAGAGGTGAGTAAATGAGGGGAACTATCATGGAGCTGGAACTCTCATAAGTGTCATATGTAAATAATACAGAAAAAATTTTGACTAGAGTGATTTCACCAATTTTTAAAAATATTTTATTCGGAAATAATAGAATAACTTGCAATATTTGTTTGTGTCTTAACCTGCTTGGGCTGCCTTAACAACATATCATGGACTGGGTGGCTTAAACAACAGAGATGTATTTTCTCACCGCCTGGAGGCGGGACGTCTGAGATCATGGTGGAGACCTGGGGGGGCCCTCTCCCTGGCTTACAGGTAGGTGACTGCTTTCTCACTGGGTCCTCACATAGCCTTTTCTGGGTGCATCTTTTTCTCTTTTTACAAAACCATGAATTCTATTTGATTAAAAACTCTACTCTCATAAACTAATGTAACTGTAATTACCTACTAACTGTCTCACTGGGGGTTAGGGCTTCTACCCATGAATTTTGGGAGAACACAGTTCAGTCCATAGCATTTTCCCACTCTATTCTAGCATTGATTTCAACCCAATCTAATATCAATCTTTCCTCGTGGTGGTCTATCATAACATTGTATAGTTAGTGGTATTAGATTTCCAAATGTGAAGTCAGAAACACCTGGTTGTGCATCCCAACTCTACTATTTAATAGCTATGGGACTGTAAGTAAGTTAAATTTTGTAAGGCTCAGTTTTCTCATCTCTAAGTTGGGAATAATGATGTATGTTGTAGATTAAATTAGTTATTACAGGTAATGCATCCAGTGCAGTGCTTACTACTTTCTAAGCACTTGTATGCTTTTATTAATTTGCTGCATTGCTCCATTTTCTAAGTGTAAGTAAATTATACACAGGTATTCATTCACTCTACAAATCTTTATTGATCATCCACTCTGGTAATTCATTTTTTATTGTCCTTTTTAAGAATGCAGCTGTGAGCAAGAGAAAGAAGTTTTCTATTGTCATGGGTTTGTGTGTGTGCGTGGAAGGAAACCTATAGTAAGCACATGAGACCGTTACCCAATAAAGGTAGCTTGGTAGAAAATTCTATATAATGATGGAATAAAGTGACAACTTTAGGCTGTTAAAGGATTTCTTTCTAAAATATGAGTACTAAGAATTTACAAAAAAAAAAAAAGAATAAACCAATTTTGCAGGAGTAATATGCACCATTCAAAGTAGATGGAGAAAAAACTTGGTAAATTTAAGTGCTAAAAGACAAAAATCAGTGTGGCTAGAACAAATTAGGAGGAGCAAAGTGGATGAATTAGAAGAAAGATTCTAGGCATGAGCAAGTAAGACTTCAGGAGCTGGTGTAAGGGTGCCAACTTCTATGAGGGATGCTAAAGCTTTTAAAGGTTTCAAGACAAGGAGTGGTGTTTTGGGATGTATGTTTTAAAGGAACCACTCTGACTCCTGTGATAAATGGATTACAGAAAAAGAAAGGAAGTAGAAAGAGCTGCTGAGAGGATACTGCAATGTCCAAAAATATTGATGCTTATCAAAGGACAGCCTCTTCTCATCTACTCCAGCCAGGGCTCAGCAATGCTATGAGAATTTTGGGGGAAAACAAATATGCCTTGTGAAGATTATTGTGCTTAGTATCTTGCACAAAACAGATTATTTAAATCACTTTCTGCTACTCTGATGAAAAATAAACAGGTTCTCAATCAGAGTATATTCTGCATACAATTTACGTTCAAATGTGCCTATTGACAGACTAGGTGACAAATAACCTCTTTTTGTTGTTGTTGACACTTGGAAGAGCTGTTCTTTTTTCTCCTTACCTTCTCCTCCTCCTCCTCCTTTCTTCATATGATCATAGAAAAAATAATAAAATAACCAAACTTTATATACCTCAAAATTAAGACATCCTAGTTTGGGTCTAGTTGCAAAATGATACAGATTTATATAATAAGAAAATATTATTGAGCTATAGACAACATAGCCCGATGGTCAGATTGAAGTTATGTATATGAATAATTTAAAACTGTAGGTACAGATGTTGTGGCTGGAATTTACTATAATGTGAAGAAGATAATTATATTAGCTTGCTTGGGCAGCCATAACAAAACTACCATAGACTGGAAGCCTTAAACAACAGAAATTAATTTTCTCACAGTTCTGGAGGCTTGAAGTCAAAGATCAAGGTCCAGTAGGGTCAGTTTCTGGTGAGGTCTATCATCCAGGCTTGTAGATGGCCACCTTCTATTTGTGCTATCACATGACGTTTTTGCTGTGTATGTGTGCAGGAGCATGCTCGGGTGTCTCTTTTTCTTTTTATAAGGACACAAGTTTTATTGGTTTGGGGTCCCACACTTATGACCTCATTTAACCCTTATCACCTCCTTGCAGTCTCTATGTCCACATAGTCCCTTTCACATTCGAGGTTAGGGTGACAACATATGAGTTCTGGGTAGCAAAATTCAGTTCATATCAGTCTCCCCTGGCTCCCCAAAAGTCATGCCTTTAGCCCATGCCAAATACATTCTTTCAATCCTAATAGCTCCAAAAGCCTTAATCCATTCCAGCATCAACTCTAAAGTCAATAGTTCAGCCTCATCTAAATCATCGTATTTCCTCTCCAGCTGTGAACCTGTGAAATCAAACAAGTTATATGCCTTAAAATATGATGGTGAGACAGGCATAAAATGGACATTCCATTTCATAAAAGAGAAATGGAAAAGAAGAAAGCAGTGATGGGTCTCAAGAAAGTACAAAACCTAGAAAGAAAAAATTCAGTAGATCTTAAAGCTCAAAAATAGTTATCTTTCATTTGATGCTCTGCCCTCCACTCCCACCATGGTGGTAGTATCACACACATGATACTGCAGGATGCTGCTTCAATGCCTTCTTTGGGGCCCTACCATGTGAAATTAAGGAGAATGGAGTCTTGTTCCCTGGACCGGTGGAAGGAGTGACAGCCTTGATGATCTCTGAATCACCTTTGAAATTGTTCTTCCATTTTCATGAAGAGCAAAGCATGTTTGCATATGGATAGTGCTAGTCATAATTTCTCATTTTGTAAAATTCTTGAAGTCCAACAGTCTTCTTTCATTCCCTCTCTTTTATTCTATTTTCTTTAGTCCCAGCAGGCAGTGTTTCTGACAGTATAATCTCATCTCTATTCCTGGTTTCTGCTCAGGTGGCTTATTAAATTTGCAATTTATAACCAAACTAATTTCCCTTACCAAATGGTTGTTCAGCCCATACCCTTAGTTTCTCTTCGGAACAAAGCTTATTAATATTTTGCAATATAGATGTTTGATAATTTCCCAAGTCTTCAAGTTCTGGTTCCTTTTTACTTAACAAGTCCTTCTTTACTTCATGTCTTTTCTCATCACAATCCATCTTTTCCTCTTACATGTTACTATAAGCAGTCAAGAGGAATCAAGATACTCCTTCAATACTTTGCTTTAGAAGTGTCCTCAGTTAAATATCCCATTTCATTACTCACAAATTTTACTTTCCACAAAACATTAAACACAATTTAGCTTAGCTCTCTGACATTTTATAACAGTATTGCCTTTCCTCCAGTTTTCAACAAGCTGCTTTTCATTTCCATCTGAAACCTCACTAGAAAGGTCTTTAACATTCCTGTTTCTACCAACATTCTGTTCATAATTATTTGTGTATTCTCTAAGAAAATAGTGACTTTCTTTCTAGATCGTCTCTTTTCTTTTGAGTCTTCACTGGCAACAACCTTAATGTCTACATTTCTACTGTGTACCACAAAACTCTTTCAGCCTTTTTTCATTGCCCAGTTCCACAGCCACTTTCACCTTTTTAGTTATTTATTGGAGTAGCACTCCATTTCTCATTGCCAAAACAGAAACAGAACCAACAAGATGCTTGTATATAGAGAGAAAGGGATGTATCGTAAGGAATTGGCTCACACAATTATGGAGGCTGAAGAGTTCCAAGATCTATAGTTGGCAAGCTGGAGACGGAGAAGAGCTGATATTGTAGTTCCAGTCTGAATTCAAAAGCTTGAGAATCAGGAACCAATAGTACACGTTCCAGTTTGGCAGCCTTCAGGCTTGATGCCCAAGAAAAGCCAATGTTTCAGTTTTAGTCCAAAGGCAGAAAAGACTAATGTCCCAGCTCAAACTGTCAGCTAGGATTTTCCTCTTGCACACAGGAGAGTCAGCCTTTTTGTTTTATTCAGGGCTTTAGCTGGTTGAATGAGAGCCAAGCATATTAGAAAGGGCAGTCTGTTGAATTCAATTTACCATGTCAAATATTAATCTCATCCCCAAATACCCTACCTAACAAACACACCCAGAATAATGTTTCACCAGATATCTGGGCATCTTGTGGCCCAGTAAAGTTTCAACATACAATTAACCATCACAATAATGATCCACAGCTTTAAAAACTTTTACTTAGGTTTTGTCACAGACAAGCATTTGCTTTGTATCTGATAGTGCTGACACTGGAGGAAATCAAAGGTGGATGCATTTTAATTACCTTTGTAGATTTATTTTATGCTAAGAAAGAGAAAAGAACAAAAGATGTTCCTAAGAAACTTTAGCTTCAGTAACATATATGTGCTTACAAATGTTACTACTTGATTCTCTGTAATATTAAAAAAAGAGAGAGCTATGACAATTTTTACTACTTGATTCTCTGTTACATTAAAAAAAGAGAAAGCTATGACCTTCACAAACTGAAAGTTAATTAAAATCATTTGGTCCATCCCTCCGTTTTATGTAAAACAGATCTTCATATAAATAATTTTAGATGTGTAGGTCTTTCTTTTTTTTCTTAAGGTTTACAGAAAACTCAGCAGAAATGATGAAATACCCACTCTAAAACAAGAACAAACAAAATGAGTAAGTCACAACTCTGCCTTTGAAAAGTTGACAATGGGCCGGGCGCGGTGGCTCAAGCCTGTAATCCCAGCACTTTGGGAGGCCGAGACGGGCGGATCACGAGGTCAGGAGATCGAGACCATCCTGGCTAACACGGTGAAACCCCGTCTCTACTAAAAAATACAAAAAAAAAACTAGCCGGGCGAGGTGGCGGGCGCCTGTAGTCCCAGCTACTTGGGAGGCTGAGGCAGGAGAATGGCGTAAACCTGGGAGGCGGAGCTTGCAGTGAGCTGAGATCTGGCCACTGCACTCCAGCCTGGGCGACAGAGCGAGACTCCGTCTCAAAAAAAAAAAAAAGTTGACAATGACAGAACTAAAAACCTCCACAAATAATTTCAATATAATATACTTAAAAACCTATTTCAACTTTTACAAACATCATCTTTGCCTTCTGTTTTCTTCTATAACCCATGACAAACAGGCCTTTAATTCCCCTCTCATATATTCATTTTTCCAAGTCCACTAATGCATTCCCTCTTCAAAAGTTCAGAAATAACATTTTATGTGCTTCAAAAAATGGAGAGTTTTCAGTTTTTATTTTTTGGGATTCTCTGCTGTATATGATTTTGTGTTTACTCAATCTGTCTTTAAACTTGTGATTTCCTTTATATCTCCTTCAGTGCATATTCTTGAGGGGTTTTTTTTTGTATGCAAATTCTGAAGATTTTCTTCCTGGTTTATTTTTGAGCTATTTCCTGTTTTATTTTTGAGCTATTACCCATCCCCTGGCTCAGAATGGACCCGAGCTTATTTGACTCTATGATATATTTCTAGGTAAACCGGTTCACTAAGACCTGCATACTGATGTCTACAAAATCGTTATCTCTTGTATCTTTTCAAATAAAATAGTCAACATAATATTATTAGTGATTAAAATAAGAATTTTGTTTAAAGTATTAAAGTATTTAAAGTATTTATTCTTAACTCAATGGCATATTATAAACTATAAGAATTACTAGCATTAGGTGTACGATTTTAATTTTCATTTTACTTTTTCAAGAGACAGGGTCATAGATTGAATTTGCTGTATATCTCACTTAGTAGACTACACACAACTTGATAAAAATTAATGTTGAGTCTAATCCTACGATAGGAGAATGTTAGAAAAATATGCTTTCTTAGATATAAACCTCTCATCTTTGTAAATTACACGTTCTTGGGACCAGAATAGTGCCAAATTATAGTCAGCCTTCTTGCATCCTTGAAGGAGTAATTTACTTCAAGTGAACAAAAATTTTCTTTCAAAATAGAACTGTACTTTCATGACTGTAACTTAGCCTGATATTAGCTAGTGAAAGAGCAGTATCAATGACATTCTCTTTGGGCAAATCCTGAGTGTTTGTTTAATATATAATGACAATATATATTTTTTAATAAGTTAAGGAGTATTTTTTAAAGCCCTCAAGAGAATATGAAGAAATCAGAAATTTGGTAATTATTGTGTATGTTTCTTTACATGCACATTATTCCATAACAGAAGAGAATAAACCATTTAGAAAGTCCGAGTGGATTTTTTTTTTTTTACATTGCTCACTTAATTTATTCACTATTTTTTCAAACATTATTAGATACCTGTCATTGGACAGAATCAGAGATCAACACCGAATACTGGGATAAAGGGACAGAGGACCAGGACTGGAAAAACTGAGAGAGGCTTCACATGGGCAGTCAGTAGGCAAAATCTTATCTACAGATGTGCCTGTTTGGTCTGCTTAGTTCATCACAATTTCCACCACTTTTATTGTTTTTTGCCCCTGTCTGGACCATGCACCATTGTGTTTACAATCTCTAATCATGTTTGTTCAGCCTTGTGGCTGGGCTGCAGGGAAAATGGGGAGAGAGAAATAAACTCTCATGAAATATCTACCAGTCAAATAGTAATATGAGAGAATATGATAAATTTGGATTTGAATAAAATATGTCTCTTTATCCAATGACTTATCTAGTGAGTAAAACTGAGAAAGAAGGTGTGGATTTTTTAATTGGTATATTTGAAATGATGAAAATGAACTAAATCATCTAGGTGTAGGTGTTTGTGATTTTGTTTTGTCTTTTTAATCCACAATTTTAATTTAAATGATATTTAAATCAGAATGTGTAATGTGGATGAAAGTTACGTTAATGTGATTGAGGCATTCATGGCAACATGTAGCATTCCAGACTCTATGTGTAGACTGTGGATGGCACAGGAAGAGAAAAGAGTCAAGCACGAAGTTTTAATCCTACATTACAGTGCCAAAGGAATACAGAAAACAGCAACAAGATTAGGTGAGAGGCTGTGGGATAAAGAAAGCAAGAAGAGGGATTTGTACTTAGAAAAGACAGGTATTCATACGTCTATGTAGGAAGGGAAGGATGGATTGTTTGAGGGTTGGAGGGAATTCACCCTGGATAGCCTTTGTTTTCTCTGTGATACGGAGAACAAGATGTTTGTTAGACTGAAATAGGTATAAATGGGTAAACAATCTGAATAGAACTATGAAAGAACACATGAAAAGAGGCCAAGAGCAAATGATCCAGGACAAGCAAAAACAAATTGCTGTGCTGTCCTGAGGGACTAGCTATTGTTACAAACTATACAATTTTTACGTGTCACCATGAACCCTTAGCATCCCTTATATACCCTTAGCATATATTCTGCTGATCATATATTTTATCGTTGGTGAAGCAGTAATGATTATCATGGCTTTGGAATAAAAAAACCTTTGCCCTAGGATATTTCATGTATCTTGGGGTGATGTATTAATGCAGAAGATATAATTTCACTCAGATCAAATCATAATATATTTTGAAATGTTCTAAGATCAATTTTAGATCATTTTAATCAGCAGTTAATCTTTGGAATTTACAACTAAAATAGGATAAATTCAAATTATAGTCATATACTGGCTTATCCTTGTGATGGCTTTTGAACTATTTCCTTTGACAGTTGAGATAGATCCACCTTAAAAAAATGCTATATAAATGTTTGGATGTAAATGAAGAGAGAGTACTTTATCTGGTATGAGTTTTATGGTCAATAGCTTCTTGGTCTTTAATTGATACACAATCCAAGAGTTTCGCTTTTTTAAAGATGATAAGTTTCAAAAAATAGTGAATGTAATATATCTTTCTATCCATAACGGTGACCATTCTAGGATCATTACTTAAACTCCTGCAAATATCTATTTTTATACTGGTTAATAAATTTTAATTATACACGGCAAGGTTAAAAATCATTATACATGTTGCAATTCTTCTTCACAGTTATGAAAATAAGCTTAACTTCATATGCATGATGCTACTGCAGATCTATTATTAGATCTATTATTTGTAGAATATGTACTTTGAATTACTTTTCCCAGATACATATATGCATGCTCTGAGCTGCTTTATTCTCTTCCCTGCTTCTAATACGAGTCTAAAGGACATATTGGCAAAAGGCCTACATTATGAGTAGCATTATGATAAGGAGAATTTTTTTTTTTAATTCAAAGCTAACTGGCCCTTGTATAGATCTATGGCCTTGGCTACATGAGAACAGTCTTTAGCCAGCTGAGCATACTGCTTCAGGCTACAATTATTTATGTCTTTCTTGCAGAAAATTCCTCAATTTCCATTTTAAATGTTCTAAATTTCATAAGGTTATTTTAAAAGGTTTTCTGCCTTATTCCTCTCATAGACTTTCAACCAGAAGAGCTAAAATTATGCAACCTCCACTTTTAGCCTAATCTCCAAGCAGCCAGATTCTGGGACAAATCAAGAAAACAATTATTGCTTATCAGTCAGTCACCCACTAGGTGAGCCATGTCTACAAATCATACTTGAGTTTTCTGCCAGGCACCAGTCTCATAGAGATGACTAATTACCCTGAACTTCAATCGTATCAGAGGCTAATACAGGCCTGGCCATATGCCCAACCCCATAATTACTAGCATAACCAAAGAAAGTAAAATGGGAAATTAAATAACTAAAAGTAAAATTTTGTCAAAATTTTAAGGCAGAGGTCTGAAGTTATGGGATGATGGGTTATTAATCACAAGAAAGGTGAGTATAAGTGAAATAAGAATGACAAAATAGTGCAAAGGATCCTAAGAAACTGTTATGAATAATTGTACGCAAGTAAATTAGATAGCCTACAAGTAATGCATAAATTCCTTGACATATACAACCTTCGAAGGCTGAATTATAAAGAAATGTAAATTTTTAACCAACCAACAATGATTAAGGACATTGCATCAATAATAAAAAGTCTCTCTTCAAAGAAAACCCCAGACCTGATGTCTTCAATGTTGAGTTCCATCACACATTTAAAGAAGAGCGAATGTCAACTCTTTTCAAAGTCTTCCAAAAATCTGAAGAGGAGGGAATACTTCCAAACTTATTTTACAAGGCCAGCCGTCACTCTGATACCAAAGCCAGATGATGACACTACAAAAAATAAATAAATGAAGGAAAACTACAGGTCAAGTCAATAGTCCTGATTAACAGAAATAACACATATGCAAAAATTCTCAACAAAATATTAGCAAATTGAGTTCAGTAGTACATTCAAAATATCATTCAATGTAATCAACTAAGATTCATCCAAAGAATGCAAAGATGTTTCAACATACATAAATCAATAAATCACATTAACATAATTAAAGACAAAATCCATATGGTCATTTCAATATATGTAGAAAGAGTATTGGACAATTTTTAACTTTTTTATAATAAAAACTTTCAGCAAATAAGGTAAAGATGGATTGTACTACAACTCAATAAAAACATTATATGTCAAACCCGCAGCTGATATCACACTCAACGGAATAAAGCTGGAAACTTTTTCTCTAAGATTCACAATAAGACAAAAATGCCCATTCTCAGCACTTCTATTCAATGTCATACTGGAGGTCCTATTCAGAGTAATTTGAACAAAGAGAGAAATAAAAAAGTATCCAAATTAGAAATAAATAAGTTAAATTGTCTCTGTTTGCAGATAACATTATTTTATAATATAGAAAACCCTGAAAACTTCACCAGAAAACTGCTAGAACTAATATAGAATTCCAATAAAGTTGAAGAATACAAAATTGGCATGCAAGAATCAGTAGTATTTCTATACATAAGAGCAAACTATCTGAAAAGGAAATTTTTTTTAAAAAAAACTCATTTATAAAGCTACAAAAAATGAAATACTTAGAAAAAGTTTAATGAAGGAGATGAAATAGCTGTACACTGAAAACCATAAAACACTGATGAAATAATTTGATGACACACATCAATGAAAAGATAGCCCATAATTATGGACTGGAAGAATTAACATTGTTAAAATGCCCATGCTATTCAAGGCAATCTACAGAATCATTGCAGTTCCTATGAAAATACCAATGACATTCTTCACAAAAATAGAAAAAAATCCTAAAATTCATATGAAATCAGAAAAAAAAAACAAATAGTCAAAGCAATCATAATTTTAAAAAGCTGATGGCCACATACTACCTAACTTCAAAATATACTACAAAGCTACAGGAAGCCAAACAATATTGTACTGGCATAGACACATAAACCACAGACATATAAACATAAACAGACACATAAACTAATGGAAGAGAACACAGAATTCAGGAATATGTCTATACATTTACAGCTGACTGATTTTCAACAAATATTCTAAAAACATGCAATGGAGAAATAATAATCTCTTCAACTAATGGTGGTTAGAAAATTGAATATATACATGCAGAAGAATTAAATTACACCTTATGCTCACGCACTATATAAACATCACCTTAAAATGGATGAAATAGGTGAAAGATTTAAATGTAAGACCAAAACATGAAAATACTATAAGCAAACATAGAAGAAAAACTCCATGGCATTGGTCTGGACAATGAGTTTTTCAATATGACCCCAAAAGCACAAGCAACAAAAGCAAACATAGACAAATAAGATTATACCAAACTAAAGAGCTTCTTTACAGAAAGGAGACAGTCAGCAGAATGAAGAGACAACATACAGAATGGGAGAAAATATATACAAACTATACATCTGATAAGGTGTTAATATACAAATTATATAAGAAACTCAAAACACTCAATTGCAAGAAAATAACCCGAATTTTAAAACAGACAAAATACATTAATAGACACCTTTCAAAGGAAGACATGCACATGATCAAGAGGCATATGAAAAAATGCTTAACATCACTAGTCATTAGGGAAATGCAAATTAAAACCGTAATGAGATATCACTTCACTCCTTTAAGAATGGCTATTACAGAAAAGACAAAAGATAAGTGTTAGTAAGGATATGGAGAGAAAAGAACACTCTTACACTGTTGGTGGAAAAATAAATTAGCACAAACATTATGAAAAATACCATAGAGGTTCCTCAAAAAAATTATAAAGAGAACTACCACATGATCCAACAATTCCACTGGTAGGCATATTCAAAGAAAATGAAACCAATATGTCAACAGGCATCTTCCCTTTCATGTTTGTTGCATCATTATGTACAAGAGTCAAGATATGAAATCAGTCTAAGTGTTCATCAGTGGATGAATGGCTTTAAGAATGTGGTACATATACACAATAAACTATTCAATAATTAAAAAGAAAATACTGTCATTTGCAATATGGAGCCATTATGTTAAGTGAAATAAGCCAGGGACAGAAAGCCATCTGCTGCATGCTCTCACTCATAGGAAGAATCTAAGAAAGTTGATTTCATGGAAAGTTAGAAGTAAAATGGTTTTCACCAGGGTCTGGAGTAGTTGGGGAGCTGTTTGTTAAAGGATACAAAATTTCAGTTAAATAAGAGGAATATGTTCAAGAGATCCATTGTACACATGTTGACTATATCTGATAGTGTATTGTATTTCTGAAAAAAATGCTAAGAGAATGGATGCAAAGTATTCTCACTATGAAAATAACTATGTGAGGTAACATATATGTAAATTTGCTAGATTTAGTCATTCCTTAATGTATATATGCTATAAAAAATATGCTGTACATGATAAGTACATGCAGCTTTAAGTTTCAATTAAAAAAAAAAGAATGATGGAAAAAAGAGCAGATCAGAGAATATGGAAGAGAATAGCAGCTCAGAAAAAAGTTTCTCAAGGAATTTATGATGAAGGTGCCCTCAATGGATGAATAATAATTCAGCACTTAAAGTTTTCACATTATCTAAGTTTTCTCTTGATTATCCTTACGTTTTCTAAAAGATGCACGTTAATAAATATAGAATGAGGATATTTTGGCAGAATTTTACCTTGATACTTAATCTACAAATACAATGTGTTACAGTTTCACTTTTAATTAATTAAATTAATCATATCACTATAAATATATATTGCAAAACTTATAAACAAATAGTGGGAAGCTTACATTTTCTCTTCAGCAGTATGTCCTATAGGTTGTGAGACAGATATTTTCATTCTTCTATTCTTTTGTTTAGTATCTATTATGAGCCTAGTACTAGGTACAAGTGTGTTGTATTAAATGACACTCAATGACTACCCTCATGGAAATTATAGTCTGAACAGTTAATAAGCACTCCCACCTCAAGTTAAGGATGAAAAAACAAACAAACAAACTTAAACAAAAGAAAGAATTGATGTTTTTAAGTTGTAATGTGTTTCATAAAGGCAGTAAATTTTAGGGGGAAAGAGCAGATTAAGAGACAAGAATCAGAAAACTTTCTGAAGAAACTTGCAGGAATTTTCTAAATGAAGACTACAGGGCAGAGTGGAAAGTGTATTCCTGGCAGAGGAAACCAAGCATTGATACAATGACCTGAAGTGGAAAAGAACTTGGTACATTAAAAGAAGTTAAAAAAAAAAATCAGGATGGTTATAATATAGAAGATAAAGGAGCTAGTGACCTGGAAACAGTGAGCGATGTTGGAACCTTCTAGGTTATGCTAGTAGATTTGGGAAGAATTCAAAGAGCAAAAATAAGAAGGATGACACAATGTAATCTACTTTCTATATAACTACAAAAGAGTTGGATAATTCATCAATTGGAATCCATGCATGTTGGAAATAACATCTTGATTCAAAAAAAATCCCAGAAATCAACAAATAGTATAATATCCTACTAAACATTGTTGAATACTAAAAAAAATCCAAAATTTGGAAACACCACATTTAGATAATATATTTTTAGATATACACAAATGTAGAAAATTATTTCAGGCCAGGTGCGGTGGCTCAAGCCTGTAATCCCAGCAATTTGGGAGGCCAAGACGGGTGGATCACAAGGTCAGGAGATTGAGACCATCCTGGCTAACACAGTGAAACCCCGTCTCTACTAAAAAATACAAAAAACTAGCTGGGCGAGGTGGCGGGCGCCTGTAGTCCCAGCTACTCGGGAGGCTGAGGCAGGAGAATGGCGTGAACCCGGGAGGCAGAGCTTTCAGTGAGCTGAGATCCGGCCACTGCGCTCCAGCCTGGGCGACAGAGCGAGACTCCGTCTCAAAAAAAAAAAGAGAATTATTTCAAGTATCAAAGTAAAGTTTCACTCAATATTCAGGGTAATGAAGTGAGGGAAGGCAAGATGTGGGATGAGGTGGAGCCCACGTGTAGATGCATCAATTTTGGTAACATTCTACTGCTTAATTTTGGTGTCAGCTCACAGTATTTATTGTATTATTTTGCTTTCTAAGTTTCTAAACTAATATGGTTTATTTTAATATGGCATACACTATGTTAAAAACCAACCCAAATGCCCATCAATGACAGACTGGATTAAGAAAATGTGGAACATATACACCATGGAATACTATGCAGCCATATAAAAGGATGAGTTCATGTCCTTTGTAGGGACATAGATGCAGCTGGAAACCATCATTCTCAGCAAACTATCACAAGAACAGAAAACCAAACACTGCATATTCTCACTCATATGTGGGAATTGAACAATGAGAACACTTGGAGACCGGAAGGGGAACATCACACACTGGGGCCTGTCGTGGAGTGTGGGGAGGGGGGAGGGATAGCATTAGGAGATACACCTAATGTAAATGACGAGTTAATGGGTGCAGCACACCAACATGGCACATGTATACATATGTAACAAACCTGCACGTTGTGCACATGTACCCTAGAACTTAAAGTATAATAAAAATAAATATATAAATAAAAAAATAGAATGGGTTGGTGTGTGTGGGCTGCGGGGAAGAATAAAGTAGAGGCTAAGAAACCCGATAGGAGGACGATGAACTTCTTAAATCGACGGAGTTAAGTGAAGAAGAGAAATGTGTAAAAGATGGCTCCTAAGATTCTGGCTCCATCAAGAGGAGGAAAGGTGTGGCCTGTTTCTGAGATAAAGAAGATTAAAAGAGGGCTGGGGAAGACAGAGTATTCATAAACATTTTGATCTTGAAATTCCAGAGAGTAATCTTAGAAGTAGCACTGGGGCTTAGAAATCTGTCATTCAGAAAGAAGTCTGGCATGAAGATACCCAGTTTGAATTCATTCATGTATAGAATGTGTTTGAAGCCATAGGAATGGATGTGGGAGGAAGACGGGAAGAGGAAGGAGGAAGAAAAGATGAAGAAAAACACTCCAGTTTTAGAAATATTTTGAGGAGGTGAATTTTGTAAAAGAGACTACAGGGTGATCTTAAATGTAAGAAAGAATTATCTAAGAGGGTATAGTGTCATGCATTCCGAGAAAAAAATACTATCTTAAGAAGAAAAATATGGTTACTTATATTGAACGTTCTTGATAAATCTAATTATGTGACAGAGTTTCTATGCAGTTTTGTTAACTCTGAAATAATCAAAGACTTCAAAAGAGTCAGCTTTGTTGGTGCAAAGGGAATGGATTCCAAATTGGAGTGAGTTAAAGAATAAATGGAAATAGGGTTATGGAGGGTATGAAAGAGTCTAGAGAGACAAGATGGTAACTGAAATCATTTTATTTTCCTTTTAGTTTGATGTAGTTCTTTTTTAAGATCAAAGATGCTAAATATGTAATGCTGATTGAAATCCTGAATATAAGAAAAAATAGATTGAGGATGCCAATGAGAGATAAGTAATGGTTGCAGGTTTGTTTTATTTATTTATTTTTATTTTATTTTATTTTATTTTATTTATTTATTTATTTATTGAGATAGAGTCTTGTTCTGTCAGCCAAGCTGGAGTGCAGAGGCCTGATCTCGGCTTACAGCAACCTCTGTCTGCCAGGTTCAAGCGATTCTCCTGCCTCAGCCTCCCAAGTAGCTGGGATTTCAGGCATGCACCACCAGGCTCAGCTAATTTTTGTGTTTTTAGTAGAGACAGGGTTTCATGATGTTGGTCAGGCTGGTTGTTGCAGTGTTTTGAGAAGGTAACATCGGTTGGGATATACATTTTATTGACCTTTAAAATAAAGAAGAGAAGTTTCTCCATAGTAGAATTAAACTAAAAAAGAATTAGGGTTTATGTGAATATGACTGTTTTTTTTGTTTGTTTGTTTGTTTGTTTTTTGAGATGGAGTCTGGCTCTGTCACCCAGGCTGGAGTGCAGTGGTGTGATCTCAGCTACACTGCAAGCTGAGCCTCCCAGGTTCACGCCATTCTCCTGCCTCAGCCTCCCAAGTAGCTGGGACTACAGGCGCCCGCCACCACGCCCGGCTAATTTTTTGTATTTTTAGTAGAGACGGGGTTTCACCGTGTTAACCAGGATCGTCCCAATCTCCTGACCTTGTGATCCGCCCGCCTCAGCCTCCCAAAGTGCTGGGATTACAGGCGTGAGCCACTGTGTCGGGTCAAATTTGTAGTCTTGAAAACAGATTTTTTTCAGTTTTGGAATACTGTCTTTTCAATGAAGAAAAAAGTAAGCTAGATTGTTGAGAGTGAGGGAGGAAACGGAGAGTAGAAAAAGTGAATCAGTAGGGTAGGCACTGTTGGTTAGAGTGGAAGAATAAGCTAAATATAAATCCTCTTGTAACACTGCTGCGTGACCTGAAGTAATTTTAGAGCTCTGTGATAACTGCTACTTATCGGGCTTTAACTTTTCTCCAGAAATCTTAAATAAGAAATAATCACTCATCACCCTACAGTATGCACTTCTTCCTCCTCTATTAATTTATGTTGATATTATCATTATGATCACCCAATTCACCCAAGTTCCAAATCCTAGAAATATTGACATCTTCATTTATTGACAATTAGTTGCCAAGTATATATTGTATCTCAATGAAGTGTATGTCTCTTACCCATCTTTTTACTTATGCAGCTACCAATCTAAAACAGACCATTATAACTTCTTATCTAGACTAATCTTCCAAATTTCATTTAATCCATATTAGATGCTGTATCTGCATTATTCTCTCTAAAATGCAGGCTGAATTTGTTTGTTTCCTTAAAAGTCTTCAAAGACTCTCATGGTCTTCTCCACAACTTGTAATTTTTCTATCACACATACCTGGATTTTAGTGATATGACTTAACTTTTTTTCTCATCCTATCTTACACTTTTTCACTATGTATGCTTCCTAAGTCTTCTAAATTAATGTATTTATTTTACCTATTTTAGTCTACATTTTTATGAAACCATTGATCATTAAGCTGTGAGTCTTAAAACTGTAATACTCCTACCTGTTAAGCCAATTTTATTTACATATACTTTAAGCCAGTCTCAAAGATTATCTTCATTATCATGTATTTTCTCATCTGCCAAGACTGCTAAGACGTGTTTTTCCTTCTTTGCCTCACTTTCCAGTTTTCTATAGTCTTTATTGGTGCCTTATTTGTGTTATTGTCATATTCTGCTTCACAGAAACAGATGACATGGATTCAAATGTATGCTTTACATTTTTAAACTGTTTCATCATGAGCAAATAACTTAGGACTTTGAGCTTAAGTTTCTTCGTTTGAGGAAAAAACACAGGGATATTACATTATTTTGAAGATGAAAAAATGCATGAAAACAATAAAATATTAGATCCCAACCCTCTTTTATCATCCATTTTTACCACTCTATTATTTAAAATCATGTTTTTCATAAAACATGCATTCTATTAATGCTTGTCAAAGTAAATTGAAGATGTCAAAACTTGTCTTGAATAATTATCTTTAATCTCTGAAACTGCTAATGAAGAATTAACATATATAGCATTAGTCATGAGCTCCTTGGAAATTATTTATAGGGATTTTTCCGTTCACAATAACCAACTAAAGTCTAGAAAATAAAGTGATGGGTTTGTGTTTGTGTGTTTTTTTTTTTTTTCCATTTTTTTGAGATAGAAAATGGAGGCACTGTTCACAAAGAAGAGGCCAAGTTGTAGTGTCACCAAAAGTCTACAGAAAGTGAAATGGAAGAAATAAAAGGAAGGGGAGGAGATATGAAGCCAATTTTTACTTTAAAACTTTTGTTTGGGCTAATTCTGAAAAGGAAAAAAAAATCATGGAAAAAATACAATGCTCAGGATCTAAAATTACAAAACTAACGCAAGGTTTTATTAGGTCCCATTTTTTCCCTTTGAGAGTCACAATTGAGAGATCAGCCTTCTAAGTAATAAAATATGTATATATTGAAAACAGAAACCACACATAAGATGTGATAATCAACTCCTATTTCTTAATTTTCACAAACATTTGAAATACATTAAAATATTTCCTAACTAGCAATTACAAACTAAAAAGCCTTTTTAAAATAAATCACATAGGCATTTTCATGTCAGTAGGAGCCTCTTGATGGCAACAAAGCTTTGTAATTCATAGGTGCCTGTTTTTATCCCACATTTTAGCATGGTTATCAGAAGGGTTTCTAATTCTGTGTTAAGTACAAAAACTATTATATAATCAGTTTGTTACCTGAAGGGTGGATTATGGCTTTGCATTTTTGTGAAGTTTTAAACTCATGCTTCAAATGAAATATACATGCTTGATGGAAATAATACTCAGTTGCATTTGTTGTTTACCATTTCAGAAAATTGCAGAAACCACAGTGTTTTAAATCTGCCATAGAATGTGAAGGCACCTTGCCAGAGATTCAAGATGCTGTAAATGTAGGAGCAGGAAGAATGATGTGTCTAAAAATCCTGGACAGATTCCTGAGTATCTCATGACTGATAGGGTCAGTAGGCGGCTTTGAAACTCTACAAGCTACTGCAGGAAGTGCTCAATTTAGATGTAGGGAACCTCAAAGGTTTGGAAATCAGATATTGGAATGTGGGATGAATTTTTCCCCGTAATATAATATTACAAGTTGTAGTAAATTTCTTATGCTTTCCACTCCAGAGCTCAATGAAACCATATGTATGTATGTGTATGTGTACATACACACACTTAGATGACAGACATAGATAGATAGATAGATAGATAGATAGATACACAGATACATAGATAGATAGATAAATTTAGATAGATCAGCGACTAGCCTAGGATCAGCAGCTTTACATTATTCAAAATTCCTGCCAGGGATCCTCTGTTTTTGGTGAGGAAAGCATATAAAGAAGCCAGGTACTAGGTGCCCACTAAGTTTGGCATTTTAAAAAATCACAGAATTCTTTGTATGATCAAGTCTTTATACCCAATTACATAATTAACCTGTATAGGCATACTTGAAATGGTACCTCAGCTTAAGGAAGAGCAAACAGAGAAAATATCAACTTCTCTTTAAGAAGATCTTCATTAACAATAAAGAAGACCATAATGATGTCTGTCCGTGAGCCTGAATGCTGGATCTCTTTAGCATTCAATAGTTTCCACTAGCCTTTCCTCCTGATGGAGTGGGACAGATCTCTCTGTGAATTTCTGCGTTTTCCAAATTTCACCCACATCTTGATCACCTTAATCTTTACTTCCTCCTTTTGCATCTTATTTACTAAATCTTCCCTTATTCCCAGATGCTTTCTCAGGATTCAGAGATTGATGCTATTCTTTTCTTTCATCATCTGCATCATCTTGGGGGAATTTTACTACTTTTAAGTAGTTTCACATTGCTGTATAGATGAATATATATGTATGCTTCTAGATGATCACATTTGAGGGCAAGCAGTTATGAAACCTCAGACTCATAAAGTTGTAATTTTACACACGGGCATTTCGCACTCCCATTTTCATATTCTCTGTTCCAGGTAGGCATATAGTTTTACTCTTTACTATTTGAACACAATTATTTAGCCTCCCTCACATTCCTTGTCATAATCTCCATAAGGGTGGGAATTTTGTACTCTCTGCCTTCAAGTCTCCAGTGTCTAACACAGTATCTGATATTAGTGATTATTTAAAGAAGAAATATACACAAGGAAATATTTTAAAAAGATATTCATCCTATAAATTAGAGATAGAACCCAAGGCTATGAAATTGTTAATAGGTAAAACATGTGTTCCATTTCTGATAAATTTGGATTTTGATTAAAATCAACAAGAAAAAAATAAGAAATTATAAAATTAAAAATATATACTTTAAATTGCTACTCTTGGCTTGCATATGGCTAAAAAAGACTGTAAAGAGTATTCTGGTCATTAAAAATTATAAAATCACAAGTTAAAAAAAATGAATGAAAAATGTTACATTACCCATATAGCTTCAAAAGGCACAGCTCACATCCTTCCTGTTCAGGTATTCTTATCTGACCAGATTGTGCTCCAATACTTTACTCTTCTTAATAGGCTCACTGTTAACCTGTTTTGGGATCACAGAATAGGCAATGGGAATAAATAGCAAGTCTTCAGCTTTGTAATGTTGCCCAAAAGACCTTAATCAACAACCATTGATTTTAAATCTAGGAGGAGGTCAGCCACAGTCATGTGCATTAATATTTATTAAAAGTTGTAGGTAAAGTATAATAAAAATTAGATTTTCTATTTATCCACATTTAGATGGCAAGGAAATTAGGCTGTAGAAGCACCAGTAATTGATTCCAGCTATTTTCTTAACTTTAGCTTGGCAGGCTTCTGGTGCTGACTTGTGAGTGCATTCTGAGGTGATATTTACACAAATCAGACCTGAGAACAGGAGGACTCCAATATTTTTATCATAAAATCTGAGTCAAGGGACAAGCACTTGTCTACACAACAGTAGGAAAGCAAACTAAACTTCCTGTAATCTGTGTTTCTTCTTCTTCTTCTTCCATAGGGAATGTTGAACTTACAGAAGACTAGTAAGGGTTAAAAGAGGCAAGGTGATGTGACTCCACACATTTCAAAATCTTATATACCTCAAAAATGTAGAAGCCAACTGACAGCAAGCCAGTCAAAATCAACAAACGGTGATTTTATCTATTGAATTGAATGTTTGCAAAATGATGTAGAAAGGAAAGAGGAAAGAAAAGAAGATTCAGTTTTTATATTTCAATTATTCTCTCCCATACTTTTAACATCTCGATATTGATGAAGCTGATTATTGCTGGGGTAGGGAGGTAGAAGGTATAGGGCAAACAATGATATACAGAGAACTATAAGAATATCATTTCCTAAATAATCTCATAATGATGTTCCAAGGCCATTGAGGCCACACTGAAGCAACCTGCAAGGTCATGTATTAAAAAGTTCCGATCATTTCTATATTTTAGAGACTAGGCAGACATTCAAACTTCATCCCTGTCATCTGTATCTTTTGTCCACAGAGGTCACTTCAGGGGTCTATTCTCCCACAAAGCACAAAACAGTGGATACCTAGAGTACATAGTAGCACAGGAAAGTACAACAGAAAGGAGACAGCGTTTGTGTTGGGATAAAGTAGACTCACAATACCGTGTAGTTTCCCTTAATATTAACTTACATTTACATAGTAACTCATTCTTTTTCAAAGCATTTTCACATGTCATTAGAAATGCATAACAGTTATCTCTAAGTTGTATTTGCTAACAGATGTCATATTCATTATGCTAGTCTCCTTAACACATTGACAATCATATTTCAAGCAATCATTATCAGAGAGTATTCAGTGACCTTAAAGGAAATTGCAGATAAAAAAAGAAAGGATTTCAGGGCTGGGATAGAATAGGAATGGGTAACCTAGATTACCCTTAAGGAAACTTGAGAAATAGTAGACAGCAAATCCAGCTATAGTACATGACAAATATGTACAGATCAAGATCATCACCAATCAAAAGGGGTGCAGATTGAACATTTAAACCCAGATCTCTAGATAGATCAGCGTCAGTCATGTGTCTTTAAATAAGGGTGTTTATAACATTGACTAGCTAATTCACCACACCCATTTATTCTTTTACCTAGGTGCACAGACAGTAATCCTTGAATTATTACGAGGTTGTATTGACTGTGAAGCACAAATACTATTTTTTGTAGTGTTATGTGAACAAGAAATAAATTTCTAACATGTTTCAGCCACTATGCACTTTTCATCCATCTTCAAGAGTAGCTGAAATAAGCTCAGCTTCTATCACAGCCCAACTGCATAAAGTCATCTAAAGGTCAATCAGTTCAATCAGTGTGTCTCAGGCTCTGTAGGCCCGTTTCTAGAGAATGACTGGAAAATTATCTGATTTATTGTTTGTTTATTTTTGCCACTGTTGGCTTCATTTCAATGGCTTCTGTCCCCTTCAATCTCTTGAAATTAAGAGAAGAGTTTACCTTCCCCAGTGTAATTTCTAGTGTGCTCTAGGACAAGGTTTACACATAACTCTTAATCTCTGGCGTTTGCTGCTACTGGGTACTTTGTACAACGGTTTTTACCCAATTTAGATCTGAGGCCTGAACCCAACCAAGCATTGGCCCTTTCACTGTTGAGCGCCCCAACCGTTTTTGCCCCACAAAGATGTTGTAGATTATGCTTCTAATAAGTCAGAACAAAAATGTGATTCTTCATTGGTGAGTCGCTATGCAGTAGGATAGTGATAGCCACAATTTAGTACTCAGAATTGTGAAAGCTGAAGTCCAACCCCTGCGGAGACAGAAAAAGGAGGAATTAATAATGTGTCAGTACTCAGGTCAAAACACCTGGAATTTAGACGTTAAGAAAGAAAAATATACTGACAATAACATGGCATAAACACTATTGCATATGAAAATATTATTTATAACATTATGAACACATTATTTTTATATATATTTTTTTTTTCTTTTGAGACGGAGTCTCACTCTGTCGCCCAGGCTGGAGTGAGTGGCGCGATCTCGGCTCACTGCAAGCTCCGCCTCCCGGGTTCCCGCCATTCTCCTGCCTCAGCCTCCCGAGGAGCTGGGACCACAGGCGCCGCCACCATGCCGGGGTAATTTTTGGTGTTTTTGGTAGAGACGGGGTTTCACCGTGTTAGCCTGGATGGTCTCGATCTCCTGACCTCGTGACCTGCCCACCTCGGCCTCCCAAAGTGCTGGGATTACAGGCATGAGTCACCGAGCCTGGCTTATTCATAATATTTTAAAATCATAGTATGTGTATATGTTTTTCTGTTTCTTTGTTTATTTATTACGAGAAGTTAGTAGTTTAGAACTAAACACCGTTCTTCTAGCTCTAAGACTACTTCGAGACTTTGTAATGGGTAATGTAAGTCTGGGTAATGAAAATGGGTAATGAAAGCCTTGGTCATAAATTAGTAAATAATTGAGAGGAACTGATTTCACAGATTCGGAGAACAGATTCTGTAGGTGAAAAGGGCTTGGAAAAATAGGCTGACAATAATTTGGGCTAAAAAGCCATTCAAGAAATGAATGTCTGTTTAAACAACCAAATCCGAGGTCCATAGTGTCACAGTTATCATCTACAGCAAGTGAGTTGGATGAGCTGGAAGAAGAAAAATTCTATTTTAAAACTCAATACATTTATCAACATTTATGTTGAAGTTTATTGTGTACTGCCAGGCACTTTGGATATCTTCACTGCATTGTACAGGTTCATGAAGCAAAGTGCTCTTCGTTGACTTTTTAAATACTAACTTAAGGGTTCATGCCAAGTTCTCTCTTATCACTCTTTTCTAATTCAATGACCCTCCAGGGAAGAAGATTGCAAGACTTCAGACTTCATTTCAAATAACACATAGACAACTCTCATCTTCACATTTATTTTCATTTAAATACCAATTTCACAAGGTTTTAATATTCCTGACTCTGCTTAGCACATTTAAATGCAGATATAAAGTAATGAAATTACCATAGTCCCAATCTGTGTTATTAACATACAATATTTATTGAGACTCATTAAAAGAGTTGCATTTCTATAGTGACCTTGTTCTTTTATGTTTCCTTATTCTAAATTATTATTTTCAATAATTTCCCTTTATTGTTACTGCCTCAGAATTTAAACAGAAAACCAATATTTGGTTTAATATTTAGAAATATATTTATTTAAAATAATTGCATATAAATACGTATTTTAAATATATTTTAAATATATTTAAAAGTATATGTAATACTCATGAGAAAGCATACCAAATGTGAAATGTATTTGTTAACACTAGCTCCTAAGTGTTATGTTTTAATATATTTTCAATTACACTTTTGAAATTACCATTGGAAAAAAAATGCAATGAATCGGAAATGCTCAACTAAAACGATTATAGCAAACTGGCCAAAAATGTTGTACAACACTTCAGCAAAAAATTGAACTTCTGCATGCAAACTATGATAGTTTGTATTTCACGTTATTAATGAATGCACTGATATGCTCACAGAAAACATTAAATAATTGCTATTGAACAAAGACATTTTAGCAAAACTGGAAAGCAGAAATTTCTAAATTAGGCCACAGTCATTAAAGCTAATACACAGCACTGTATAATCATTGCTTATCAGTGTTATGGCCTATTACCTTCAATATCTCCCCAACAAAAGACGGACTTCTGTACTACATTCTCTCTGTCTCTCTGTGTGTGTGTGTGTGTGTGTGTGTGTGTGTGTATAAACAAAATAAATGCATTCTAATGGAATATATTTTTTAAAAAATATGGAAGACTATAAACTTCATCATACACAAATTCACTTTTCAATAAAAAGAAAATAGCATTTGTGTGTTCCCATAGGTTTTCCTAGATCTTTTCCTGTACACATATACATAGATCATATGAATTCTTACATGTTTGTATGTATGCACACATTATTTAGTGTAATCATGCTATATGTCTTGTTCTGTGATGCAGTCTACTTTTTACCTAGCAATACATTACACATAAAATTATCTATACATATTCTTTTGAGGGTTTTATTATTCCATATTTCTTTATCCAATAATTTACTCATTCTTTCATTAATTGCTATGTGGTTTGTTCCTGTGTTTCAATATGCCCATCATGCTGCAATGAATGTTGTTAAAGGTATTTTCTGCAATTCTATGAGTATTTTTGTAAGACAAAATTACTAAATGTATTGATGGATTGAGTAATATACACATTTGTTTGGCTCTTTATCTTACATCCTAATCACTGAAACTTACAACCTTCTTTTAACTCTGACTATGTACGTCCTCCAGGTATTATTTTTTTTCCATACAAACAATAGGAAAATGTGCTATATATGTATTGTTTTTGAAATTCTCACTGGGCTTCAGTTTCTCAACCCTAAAAGGAGTGACTAAAATGGCCACCTAAACATTCCTTTCACTAATGGTATCTTAGCCACCTAGACACAAAAATTATATTCTGGTAAGGGAAATGATTTAAGTAACTGTCAGTGAAGTATAATATCTTGGTGGTCAAGGAAGATTTACTTTAAAAAATGTATAGCAATCATATATTCAAATGGAAAGCCAATATAAATTTGTGATCTTAAAAATAATTTTCCAGCTCTGTAACTAAATGTGGTCTACTAGCAGTGGTGCCTCACTGAAGCCTGCCAGCCAAAGACCACCTCCATTTTCATGTCTAATACTTTCTTCAAGGAAACCAGAAACACTTAAGGTATAACAATATCAGCAACAATGATAATAATAAAAAAATATCTAGTTGGGAGAACTTGAAGTGAAGCAGGCTCAGAAATGCTGCCCTTGTCTCCTTTGGAGAATAAATTCTACTAGAGGCCACTTGGTAGGATGCACTGATTAGGGAAGGAAATTGCACTTGAGGATAAACTCAGGCCCTGAGGGGTTCCTCAAAGTGTCGTTAGAAATTTGCACAAATATACAAGATGAGCAGTTGCAAAGAAGACAGTGAACTTGAGGACAAAGAAATTAGTTTAGGAACTGGGTGCATCCATAATGTTCTCTTCCAGCATTACTTACATTCTTGAGGTTTTGGTTTAGATTAGATGAAAATCTATATAAAGAACATAATTTAAAATGTCTTTACTTCATTTGTAACAATACTTTCTTTTTCATTAATAAAGTATGGCACATCAATATGGCACATCAATACCTGCAGCATATGGATGCTATGAATGACAGTAATGGGCAATCTAGAAAAGATAGCCTGCCCTATAAAAAGCCCCAGGAAATGCATTTTGGAAGCCCTTTTAGAAGTCGCAGAGGTGTATCTCTTGTGAAGTTCGGCTCATGAGTTGAAGAGGACAAAGTAAAACATTGCCTAAGGAAGAATAGAGAACAAATGGAAGACAGAGCAACAATGTCAACAGATCTGATTTGGGAATTGTCACCTAGTTTCTCAATTATACTAGAAATTGGCTTTAATGGGGGGTGTTCTAAATGATGCTCTGTGTCAAAAGATATTTGTAATTAAGTTTTCGTGTAGCTATATATACATAAAATGTATTGAAATAGAATTATGAACACTTACATACCCATTATCCTATGAGTCTGGCACTGTTATATATAGAAGTTCTTGTTTCTTGAACCTTATATTTTAAAGGGGGGAAGGGAATACCTAAAAATGGTAAACCAATGGGCGCTCAAGGTAATTTCAGAAAATGGTGAGCAACTGTGAGGAAAATAAACGGGACAAGGTGAGAGAAAAAGATGCAAGCAGTGGAACAAGGTTGCTTAGACTGGAGTATGGAAAAAAAAATTTGAAGAGAGTGAAATTTGAGTGGAGACGTGAAAAGAGAGAACCATAGAAAGACCAAAAAAGGATTTCTTCAGGGAGAGGAAACAAATACTCCAAGTGCCTTAAACTGGACCTGATTTAGCCTGTTCAAAAAGACAAGAGGAAATAACTGTGGCTCTAGGGCAATAAAAAATAGAGATATAAAATGAGGGCAGAGCAGTTGGACAGTTAATTAATCATGCAGAGGAGTGGTTTTTGAACTTGAGCAAAACTGGAGAGTGTTACAGAAACAGATGGTACTTTTAACAAGTTCCTAGATGATACTGATGCTTCTAATCTGGATGTTCACCTGTTGAACAATGTTGTGGGGCTTTAAACACAAAGCAAACTTTGGAATTTATTTTATTGTTTCTGAGTGTAATTGAAAGTAATAGGTGATTTCAACAAGTAGAATCTGAATAAAGAATGGATTGGAAGAAGGGAGTAGAGTTTGAAAGCAAAGTGTACTCTCATCCTATTTTACCTTTTATGTATTTGTTTTTTTGTTTGATTTTCAGTATAAATATATTTATTTTTCATGGGATTATTTTTAAATTTTAGACTCAGGGGACACATGCTGCATGTTTATTGCGTGGGTATGTTGTGTGATGCTGTGGTTTGGGTTTCTCATGATCCTGTTGCCCAAGTAGTGAACATAGATAGTGCCTGATAGTTTTGGATCTCCATTGTGTCTCCTGTAAAAAGTATATTGTTAGATACTGTTTATTTTTTAAAAAAACAAGTTTAACAACTTCTGTCTTCTGATTGAATTATTTCATCAGAACAATATGGATGCCCTGGTATCATTGATATGATTGGATTTATGTCTCTGCTGTCATAGTTTTTCATCTATATATTCCAGTACTAATTTTTTCCTCTGTTTCATCTTTACTAATTTATTTTTATGAAGTATATATTTTTTATTTTTATGAAGTATATATTTTCCTACTATGACATTTTAACTCATTTAATAATTTTAACTATTTTTAGTTACTTTCTTACTTTAGGACTTAGAAATCATATTATATTAAATTAGGTGACAGAGGCTGTTATAGAAAATAATGCTTCAAAATATGAGCAGTTTAACACAATATTTTTTAAAATCATATATGACTCAATATGGATGTTTGCCTGTCACCTTTTAAGACAGTGATTCAGAGACTTAGTTTCTTCCATCTCTTGACTCCTCCATCTCTTGAACTTCACAATCATTTGTTTTTAGCCAGTGCGTGAACAAAGATAGGTTACGGAAGTCATTTGCTTCTAAGCCAGCTGGGACAGAAGTAACATTGTTCGTTTCAACACATCTCCCATTGGCAAGAGATTGTCTCATCACTCCCCTCTGTGCTGATGCTAGGAGTTTCAAAATGTAACACCTAGCTGGGTAGCTAATGCAACAATTGTACACAGTGGAAAGGAAGCCTAAATATTTGGTGGACTGCAAGTTGTTTCTGTCATATAAGACATAGTTTAGGAGATGATTTTAATGCTCTTGGCTAGAGAATTTAATGACTTAAGCTAACAGTGTAGTAGACGAGGTAGGGGAAAGGATAGATTTATAATATTATAAAGATAAAATGAATAGATTTGATAAAGAAATGTGAGGTATACTATAGATGGTAACATTATTTACTGATATGCAAAAAAAATTAAAAATAAGCAAATGAAAAGGTGGGTTGAGGAGTAAAGAATAAATTAATTTTTGACCCATTAATTTTGAGGTGATTTTTAGATGTCCAAATGAAAATATAAAACATATATATAAATACTTTTATATATAAACATATAAAGTATTAAAATACGTATCTAGAGATCAGTAAAGGTCTGGATATATTCACTTAGAAGATATTGGCATGGAGCTAATATTTAACGCCATAGACAAGATTTTCTAGGGAAAATGAGCAGATAAAAAAAAGAGAAGTCAGCCTGATACCCAGGAGCTTACTGATATTTTGGAGGACAAAAAAGAAGGTAGGCCAGGCATGGTGGCTCACGCCTGTAATCCCAAAATTTTGGGAGGCTGAGGCGAGTGGATCATTTGAGGTCAGGAGTTTGAGACCAGCCTGGCCAACATGGTGAAACCAAGTCTCTACTAAAAATACAAAAATTAGCCAGGAATGGTGGTGTGTGGCTGTAATCCCAGCTACTCAGGAGACTGAGGCAAGAGAATTGCTTGAACCCAGGAGACAGAGGTTGCTGTAAGCCGAGATCGGGTCACTGCACTCCAGCCTTGGCAACAGAGTGAGACGCCATCTCAAAAAAAAAAAAAAAAAAGAAAGAAAAAAAACCAAACAAACAAGTAAAGACGTTCAAAGAAACTAAAAAGGAGCTGCCTTTATTGGAAAGGTAAGGCTTTAAACATGTGCTGTCATGGAACCCAAGAGAAGGTATTGTTTCAAGAAGGAAAGAGTAGTCCATTGTGCTCAATGTTTCTGACATTTCAAATAAGATAAAGAAATCTTACCAAGGTCATTTGACAAGAACATTGTTATCTCCTACCGTTTTCCTTCATCCAGATGTTGTGATTGTTTTAATGAATAGTATATGGCGGAAGTAATGCTATGTGACTTCCAAGGATAAGTCACAATAGGAAATAGCTTTCTTCCTTGTTCTCTTTCTCAAGACTCTTACTTTTGAAACTCATCAGCATTATGTGAGGAATGCAAGACTATCCCATATGCTAAAATGACATGAAGAAGAGCATGTGAAGAGAAACAAGGTTTCCAGCTGATAGTCGTTATCGATTGCTAGATATGTAAGTGAACAAGCCTTCAGATGATTCTAGTCCATGAAGGAGTGACAAACCATCCCTGCATTACTTTTTCCAAAATCATGACCCTCAGGATCTGTGAACATAATTTGTTATGATTTGAATACGTCTTCTCCGAAATTATGTGTTGAAATTTAATAACCAATGTGATAGTTTTAAGAAGTATGACTTTAGGAGAAGGTAATGCATCCCCCTTTTTGTTCTTCTACTTTCTGGCACATAAAGACACAGTAACAAGGTTCCATTTGAGAAGCAGAAAGGGTCAGCCTTCACCAGACACAGAAACTGCCAGTGACTTGATCTGGACTTCCTCCCCAGCTTCCAGAGCTTTTTACATACTTACAAATCCAGTCTCATGCATTTTGTTACAGCAGCACAGATGGACTAATATGTAGCTGTTTTCCTCCATTTCATTTTGGGTTACTATATTATGCAGCCATAGCAACCAGAATATAAACCTGAAATTCAAGGACTAACCAAGAGGTAATAAATGTGGCTAGGAAAAGGGGATAAAAAGATGTTGGTAAGTATGGGTAGGAGGTAAAGGATGAAGGCTTTTGAATATCTTTGTAAGGACTTTGAAATTTACTCTGAGTAAGATGGGAGCTTTTGCAGGATTCTGAGCAGAGAAGTAACATGATTCGACTTATATCAATATATATATTTGCTTTTTCTTGAAATCACAAATTCTTCACATTTTTTGTGTTCTACATTAAAAGCAAACACAACTCTGTTGCAGTTACTTCTTGCTTGGTCTTAAACTTCTACTTCCATTTTCTTGGAAATGTAACGTTAGGTTAATAGCAAAGTAATCATAAAATACGGTAGACAACTCTATATTCTTTTCAGTTTTATTTTCTTCTTTAGAGAAAGTTATTTACAAAAAACTATTAAGGAAGACATTCACCTAGATGACATTCCTAATATTTATCTCTGCTTCCTAATTATGCCAAAGAATAATTCTTTTTGAGTAGAGAATACTTTGGTTGTATTGCAGATTCTTATCTAAATTAAATACTCAAGAAGGGGAAAAAATCTTTTGTAATCTCATAAGACTGTTAAACTGCAGCTCAAATGTTTGGCTTCAACTCTGCTTGGTTCAGGCAAGAGAATCACTTGAACCCGGGAGGCGGAGGTTGCAGTGAGCCGAGATCGTGCCAGTGCACTCCAGTCTGGGGAACAGAGTTGGACTCCGTCTCAAAAAAACAAAACAAAACAAAACAAAAAAAAACAAAGTATCAGTAGCATGCTACTCAGAAATATCGTTTAGAAATATTTATAGTTTGTGATATAGTTATTTTCAGGGTGATATCTTTATTTCTTCTGACAAATAGTACATAATTATATTAGCAGTGTCGCTAAAGACTTTTTGCTACCAGGCATATTATTTTTCAGAGATGAGAAAATTTAAGATTGCCATAACTGCAAATATTGAGTGCAATAATATTCTCTAGATTACTGGTGTTTTAGTTCTCTATGAAACTTGTAAAATGAAAGATAGGAGTCCCACTCTAATTAAACGGTGAGGAACCGCATTAGCAATCCCATAGAACACATACTTCTCATAATGTATAAAATATGTTCAATGAAGGGCGAAGATTTCAACGCGGTATAGTGTTCCTATGATATCTGAAAGTATTTAGGTTTGCAAGAATTAAATCACATGCTTAATAGAATTTGAATTCCAGTCAACCATTTTTTCCTCTTGACAACAAATTTTATGATATCATGAAATTAAAACATTCCCTAAAATATGTTAGATAAATAAGTACATTTTGTAAGCACATGAGCGTGTTTATTATTTAAATACACATCTATATTTCTAAATGGCAGAATTATTTTCAATGCCGCAAATTATTTGGATGTTTATTCAATAAGGCTATCAGTGTTGCTTCAAATTATTTTAATTCCCTCAGAATACAAAATACATAATTATTTTCACAATGCATTTTCATTTGATATGTATGTCAAATCGTAGAGTCATTCCTAGATGAAATAGATTTTTCACAGCTACAGGTTTAATTAACGCGGTTCAGAAAATGAATCCAAAACTTACTATTTCCATCTCTAAACTGCACCATGAAAACACTAGAAATTGAGTCTGACTCATGTTTACCACTTGTTACCAATGAGCTTTGATTGTTAGAGTTGTTATATCAAACCAATATTACAGCAAACATCAGATAATATGTGTACCTCAGGTCTTCTCATCAGATAAAAGGCACCACGGTCAGAAATAAATTCAATTATTTATTTCTCCTGTAGGCATAGATAATTTTATTGTCTAATATATATACTTTTCCTTTGTGGTTTCATGTGACTCTAGAAACTGCCAGCTGAAACCTGTGTTCTGATATTTTTTTGCTAATGCTCATTATTGAAATTCACCATTGGGTAAGCTGTTCTGAGGTAATTATATTCTCTATGTATCAGGACTACAGATTCTAAATGAAATAATCCCTTGCAGTCAAATCTATTTCTTAACACGGGCAAAGTTAATTTCAGCAATGACCTTGAAGAACTAGGCAAAATTATTTTATTACAATATATTGATTTATCTAAAAAAAATGGCACTGGACTAGCTGAGAGAGATTTGAACCATTTAAAGATGTGACTAAGGATTTTTATAAAGGTTAAAGAGTTGAGTCATAATCGAATGCAACAAGAATAATATAGAGGACTTCCTCTATGGTTAGACGTGAGAGAATTTACTTTTCTGCCTTTCACAGTTTATGAAGAAACTAAACTTATTGATGTAAAGTTACTAAAAACAACTTTTTCTATACAGTGGTTATCGACCTGATTTTATGAAAACAGCTGTTCTGTCTTCTTTTCCTCCAAACAGGTTTTACTGAATTTTACTTTTTATCTATATAGTTTGGATTGTTTTCCAATCAGTGATACCTTTCTTTTCCTTTATTGTAAACAGTAATTCTTGAGAGAGAGAGATACTCTTAAGTCAAATAGAACTAACAGAATGTGATATACATCTTTTCATTTCCCAGTTAAATCTAGTTCTTTTTATTTTTAGGTCATGTAACGACTACCTTGAGATATGTATACTTGATGCACATTTTAATATGTGTAAAATGTACATTGTGTGTGTGCATAGTTACATTCCAATACTCTGTCATGCTTTATAAAATGATACAGATATTATACAACTGTGCATGACATATTATCTGATGATATGAGCAGCAGATGAGGGAAAGCATGGTGCCACCATAAGAAGGATAAAAATAATTTCTACCAGAAATGAGAAAGAAACGAATTCAAAAGAAACGAATTCAAGAGAAACAAAACAGTAAGAGGTAAAAATTTTACTTAGTTGCTGTGCTCAGTGAGGAATTGATTTTTTACTCTAGGACTGCATTCCCAGAATGATTACTTTCTCTTGCATTAAGTATATATTTAACACATTTCCTTTAAATTGTTGATTTTCCTTATCCAGCTCCATTCCTGAAAAGTCACAGATGATAATAATAATAGTGTAGCTCCGTGAATCCACTGAGTGTAATTTGATTAGTTCCAAACAGAACCTTTATTCATTATCTCCTATTTTATGTTAGGAGACATAACATGTTTATTGAAGGTTTTACCCCCTGACTGTTTTAGCTATCTAACACATGATGTTCAGAATCTTGAGACTGCGAGGATAGGGTCTTTTACCATGGATAAATTTATATTGAAGAATAAAGAACAGGAGATATGAAAAATATCAGGAAGAAAGCAAAGGAAAACAGAGGTGATGAGGAGGAAAAGATTGCTGTACCTCTTTGTTGAAAGTAGCTATTAGGTAGACAATTGGTGAGAAAAAGAAGAGAGAGTACTTTAGGTGTGGATTTACTATAACTGTTAATTGGCAATAGAAAGACAGAAGGAAAATGTATGAGAAGAGAGAAGACAAGAGAAAGGAGAATGATAATGGAGTAGGATGTTTTGCACCATCATGACTGCTTTGGAGAAAGGGGCTGCAAAGGCAGGAAAATAATTTAGTTCAAAAAGAATGGAGGATTATTTTTTAATTTTAATTTTAAGTTTTGGGGATACAAGTAGTTTTTGGTTATATGAATAAGTTCTTTAGTGGTGATTTGAGAGAATTTGGTGCACCTACCATTCAAACAGTATACACTATACCCAAGATGTAGTGTTTATTTATTTATTTGTTTATTTATTTATTTTTATCTCTTATGACCCTCTCTCCCTTCCCTCCGAGTCCCCAACGTCCATAATATTATTCTTATGCGTTTGCATTCTCATAGCCTAGCTCCAATTAAGAGGTGAGAACATACGATACTTAGTTTCCCATTCCTGAGTAATTTCACTTAGAATAATGGTCTCCATCCAAGTTGTTGCAAAAGACATTATTCCATTCCTTTCCATGGCTGAGTAGTATTCTATGGTATATATGTACCACATCTTCTTCATTCAGTCATTGGTGGATGAGCACTTACGTTGATTCCATATACTTGTAATTGCAAATTGTACTGCTATTAACGTATGTGTGCATGAATCTTTTTCATATAACGACTTCTTTCTTTGGGTGGATATCCAGTAGTGGGATTGTTGGATAAAATGGTAGCTCTACTTTTCGTTCTTTAAGGAATCTCCATAATGTTTTCAGTAGTGGTTGTACTAAGTTACATTCCCAACAACAGTGTAAAAGTGCTCCCTTTTCACCACATCCACACCATCATCAATTGTTTTTGACTTTTTAATTATGGTCAGAATGAAGGATTCTTGAAGAGGAGAAGTGAAGAGAACAAAGTTCTCTTCAATTAAGGAAGCATTCAAGTTATTACAAAAAAAAATAGTTTCCTTAGAGCTGCTCTTTGCTTAAAGTAGTAATCAGAATGAGTATGTCCATCCATAATAACAAAAATATTTAGTTCTCTTATAGATTATAAACTCCTTGAGGGCAAGAACCTTAATTAACCTTTCAATTGGCTTAGGGTGCACTTATATTCACATTGTAAGAGTTTGGGTAGCATGAGATATTTGTTGTAACCTAGGTTTTGTAACTTAATTCGTAGTAGAAGAAGAGGTCTGACGTCTGTAAATAAGGAATAAATATACATCAAAGACTTCTTTATTAAAACAGGAGAGCACTGTTTATGTCTCCATTTAGCTTATTGAATGCATTTTGTCACTTTCATATTGTATCTTTTGTACAATCTTGATTGTGAAAATGCCTATCCATCAATCTGTGTGAAATAGTAATGTGCAACTCAATTCTGCCCCCTGTTCATTGAAAATGCAAAAGGAACAACTGTGGTGTTTTCATTTAAGATGAAGTTAAATTTGGTCATGCTTACAAGCAGAATAAAGCACTCTACTTTAAAATCTAGAGGTTTGGGGGAAAACTGCATTTATTCAAGTGGTAGGTATACAGTTATTTGTGTAAAAACCTTGGTATGTGTGGTTAAACAACTGTAATAACCATAAGACTCTGCAAGCTGCTGAACAGTAGTCATTTGTACAGGTCACAGGCCAATGGGTATTAAAATAACTTCAAGCAGGAAAAAACCATACCATGGCATCCAGGAAGAAAACTGACATGACTAATAATCAGGTTTAAACCGTGAAAAGCAGTACGGAGGCATGACTGAGCATGAGGACAATATGTTTTGAACCGTACATGTTGAGAGAGTGGGTGGAGGTGGCGGGGAGGGACAGAGAGATTGTTTATTGCGTCTAGAATCCTACAATCCAAGCAAGAAGGGACTCTTGCTTTCAATAAGCCTATTTCCTCTCAGTGCAGAAAAGCCTTCTACACAAATATCCAATATTGATAGTTCCATTATTGGAGAGCTTTTCTGACTTTAACTTAAAAGCCGTGCCTGCAAAAGTCTTCACTTTAGTTATGTCTTCCAGTGGTTCATTAATAAAATGACTTTCTTGTCCAAATAGCAGAAATGTATAATTTTGATAAGAGTATTCATGTTTCACTAATCCATCTCTTTTCCCAGCAAATTACACATAATATTATATTACATTGTTTTCCATAGGATTTAGTATGCTTTATTTTTATTTATTTTTTCTTATGATAAAATTCCTTCTAGGAACCATTCTTGTTTTTAGGCTTTAAATTTTTACTTCTAGAGAAGGTTTAGGTATTGCTCTTCAAGTGAATATTATTCTGAGCACATTGTCCATTGGTGGAATCACTTTCTAACAGGATGTTAGCAAACAGCTTAATGAAAAAGCAGCATAGTTTTCAGTTTTTCACTGTGGGCTTTTGGTACTTTTAATTTGAATTTACAGAATATCAGATTCTTAAATTCAAGTTTAAGTACAAAGGTACATAACCTTTGTATTTTCTGCACTCTAGTATATAGACATAATAATCATATCTCTTTTCCCATTGCTGGATTTGTTGCTAAGACTACTATAGCAAAAGACAGATTAACAAGAGAATGTTATACACATTTATTTAATATAAGTTTTGCACAACATGGGAGGCTTCAGATATAAAGACCCAAAGAAACAGAGAAACTTGTGTATTTTTATGGACAGTTGTACGGAAGTATGACTGGGCGACAAAAGGGTATGATTGAATGGTAACATACTGGGAGAAACTTAGCAAGGCCTGTTCAGGTTCTTCTTGGCATCTTTTGTGTCTTCCTTCCTTTCCTCCAAGTATAGGAGCACCCATTTGGGAATGAGGGTCCTATGACCTACTTTAGAGGCTGGTCAGATAACTTTTTTATGGCTTGCTTTGGCGAGAATGCTGAAAAAATGTCTGAGAGACCTTCCTGTTTTTACTGTTTTCTCAAATGCCCAGGTGCTGTCTGTTGGGATACCGTGTCCTGAATCCCATCAATATATTTACATATGTGTATACATTTATCTATATTTGTTTTATTCATTAATGTTCACACCAATAATTATCTGTGCATATATTGATATATTCATGTATATTATCCATTTGACTGTTTCATAAAATGAAATGACAATTTTAAAAACTTTTCAGGAAAATAATAAATTTGTAAGCATAATGTATGCCTGTATGGTATCCACAAAATATTTGAATAGTGTGTTTATACTTTTGTAACAAAGAAAAGAAACTTTAACATGTGAGTCAGAGAAACTCTGATAAACTAGGGAAAATAGAATTCAAAAGACAGTTGGCCTAGATTAATTATTTTGTACCATTCTGTTAAAAGGTTGCCTTGAATGACTTCACTTAATCATCATGTCACTTACTGCTGTGTGACCTTGGACAAGTTTCTTAACCTCTTCTCATCTCAGTCTTGGCTCTCAAATTAGGGAGCTATGTTTGAGAAACTCACTATCTTTCACTATCCCCAAAGCGTGTGCAGTTTACAGCCTGAAAATTCTTACATGAAAAACTTATCAAATGGTAATATATTTAATATATATTTAGCATTCCACAAAGACATATAAATGCCTATTTAGTAATCATAAAACATTTCCATGATAAATATTATATTTATCTTTCTAAAATTTTATTACAAAAGACATGGTCAGAAAAATAAAAATATGATTCAAGATGCAATAAAAAGAAGAGATGAATGAAGAAAACATTAGCAAACCTTGGCTTATAAAATGTTTAGATATCTTCATCTTAACCTCAGCATGTATTTTAAAATCACAACACTTTAATAAAAGAAAACTGAAAACTTTAAAAAGATATATAATTTATATTTATTTAATATAATACCTGGATTACATTTATGTTATACTGCCTCTAAATTATATCTAACATATTGATGACCAATAGATGCTCAATAATTTCTTGAAAAAATTATGTACATTATACTGGAACTTTTACTTGTACCTGTGCTACCAATTAGAAAGCAATATAGTATGGTGGTTAACAGTATGGATTTGAGGGCCACATTAACTAGGTCCAGTTCCAGTCTCTGATCCTTCTAATTGTGAGATATTGGATAAGTAAAATGAGCTTTCTGTGACTCAGTTTCTTCACACAAGTTTTGTGAGGGTAAATGTGTTGTATATACAAAGTACATAGAACAATACCTGGCACATATCAATACTATACAAGTTCTAGCTTCATATCATAATTAGTTGTTATTACTTTTCTAAAACTTTTAAAATTATGTGACTACAGAGGAAACTAGAATTGTTCGTGTCCAGTAAAGTTCTATATTTAGGTTATGACTTTCACAAGTTACACTGAAGTTTTTAGCTTTGTTTTAACATCGATTGCTTGGACAAAAGGAAATTTTATTTAACTAAACATATATCATTAAAATATGCCTATTACTTCCTTTCACAATAAGAGAATGAGAAGAAGAAAAGTACATCTCTTAAGACTTTCTTTACAATAATAAATGGAGGCTTTATAACAAGAGGTAAGCCCTCTATGTTCCAGATCTGAAATTAAGACATTTTGTGCACTCATCTAACAAATATTCATGATGCACCAATATACTGACACTGAGCCTCATGTTCTCAGCCATACCTATATAAATATGAAACTGGCCCTGCCCTCATGGAGTTTACTGTCTATGGATGAGAAAAGATTTATCACAAGCGTGTATATCCTGTAATGAAAAGAAGCTTCATGATAAAATATTCTGGAATTTGAGACTTTCACATTCGACAGGGAAGCAGTGGGGAGAGGTCTGAAGGAAAGCGTCATACATAAGACAGCTGGCATTTTCAGTTGGGAAATAAAAGATAGATGAGATAAAGAGAGATGAACATTCCAGGCAGGAGGAATAATCTAAGGAGAAGCAGAGAAAAAGATAAGTGAAGGCCAGAGAAATTCGATGGCATGAGATTCTCTTGAGTGACGTTAAAGTAAATTAGCAAATAAATTATCTTGGATAATACAAATATTTAAACATAACTACAACTAATGAATTTCTATTTTTTCTTTTATGCAGAATATTAACTTATAGTATACTGTAATAGAATTAAAGTCCTAATTAAAACATGAAGAAGAAAACATGAAACATTTAAGTTAGACCTTTCCTAGTTTACAATAAATTGTTATCTTTTGAGTTAATGGGCTTTCACAAAAAATACATTTTCAGCAGGAATAAAGAAAAGTTCTACATTATAGGTTAAACACAAGAGAAGATTTCAAATACGTTCAGAAATCATTTTCTACCTATGCAGTACAGTGCAGTGCAGTATTTTATAGCAGTACAGAATGACTTGTAGAAAATTAACAATTAGTTTTATCCATTTTGTTTCACGCTTGAAACCTTTTGTTACTAACAGTAAAAAAGTAAGAATCCATGTAAGCACAATTGTGTGTTTTGAATTCAAAGGTATTTTTTTAAAGTTATTCTCTTAGTGTCCAGTAATCTAATAAAACAGCATCCGAAACACAATATGAGTGAAGCATTTCTAAATATTTGGGAAGGAAGGACGGAGGGAGAGAAGAAATGTAGGGAGAGAGGGAGCAGAGTAGGAAAGAAGAACTAAGAAAAGGAGGCGGGTAGGAAGTGGGAGAGAGAAAGGAAGAAGAAAAGGAGAAAGAGGAAAAGAGAGGGTAAGGAAGCGAGCAGTGGAGACAAGGGAAAGAGAGGAGGGGAGAGAGTTTTCATAGCAATAATTTTGCATTTTTATATATGGGACAAAAATGTTCTTCTTGAATGATGATTTGCTCCAGTGATTTTAATAAGCATTTCAAAGAAAACTGGTAGCATTGTTCTCTCACTAAAATTCAAGGCCACTGAGAAAAACATATTTTTCCCATGGAAATGAGCAATTTCAGGACCCTTCTAAAGAGCATATGGTCACCACTAATCTAGCGACTTAATCCTCTCCTTTGGGCCTCTTATTCTATTTCAGGTTATCTATCCTTTGCCTCCAGGCAGGACTACAAGTAAGCCGTGTAAGACAGATGGGCTTCTAACCTAGTCAAGATTTCTAGGGAAGTCATTTCCACAGCCTCTCAACATTAATCAAAATAAGCAGCCCCAGAATTTAGGAGAAGCAAAATATCTCAAGTAGACAAAAGTTTTTGGTACACATTTTTTGTGTGTGTGCGACGTCTGACAAACAATAATTCTTTTACTTTTCTAATAAGACCTGTGTTTGAAACATTTTAAAATATACGGTAGCTGATTTGATTACGAGCAACCTACTAAATCTGTTTTAACATGCATTTATTCTTTCTTGCTGTAAATGTGAAACTCTAGTTGGTAAACAAACACAAACGAAATGGTTTGCATAGTATATAAGGCTCGTTACCAATAGGAAACCTAAGCTTTTTGTTTTAGAGATTGTCCTTTTCTTTATAATCTTTAGAGCCTTCACGTCACTGTGGTGACTTTTCTTTCAATCAATTCAAACCTCAAAACATTTGAGCATTTTGTTTCTAAGCAAAAAAGTAGCATTTTACAAAAAGAAAGTTCATCTTCCACAAAATAGAATTTAAGCGAGATCTAGAAAAACCCAAACTGCTAACTGACTCTTACGACTTTACCTAATTTTCTCTTCATCTTGTCATCTGTTTTTACGCAAATTTAATGTTTTTTTTAAAATCATAATTTTCTGTCAACGTTGAAAACCTCTTCCTGTGCTCCAAATACCCATTGCAAGGCTTTGCTGGCATATACCTTCCACATCACATGTTATCCCAATTCCTTACATAATGGTCAAATCTAAAGCATCCATAAAAGTCTCACTAAAAATGACTTAAGCAAAATAATGTCTTCCTCCATCCATAGTGATAACAGTAAGGTAGGTTTTTATCAAACTGATGCAGGGCATGAGAGCCCCAAAACTGGGGCTTAGCCTGGGAGGGTTCTTGGCTTTGCCCAGGAATGAATTCAAGGGCAAGCTGGTAGTGTTAAACAGCAACGTTTATTGGAACGCCAGTGTACAGCAGCAACAGAACTACTTCTCCTTGAAGAGCAGGGTTACCCTTTAGCCAGTGTGCCCGGAGTAGCAGCTCAAAGGCAGTTCTGCAGTCACATTTATATCCACTTGTAATTACATGCAAATTAGGGGTTGATTATGCAGAAATTTCTAGGAAAACGGTGGTAACTTTTGGGTTGCTGGGTTGTTAGCCTTGGAAAGGAGCAGTATCTTCCAGTTGTTGCCATGGTAATGATAAACTGACACAGCAAGCTAGTGGGCGTGTCTCATGGAAAACTGCTTCTGCACAGGCCCTGTTTTAGCTGGTCCTCAATTTGGTCTAATGTCCAAGCCCTGCTTCCAAAATTGAGTCCAGCCTCTTACCTCAAAACTCTGTAACTATTTTACTACCTATTTTTAATGTAGTTCAAGACACAAGAGACGTATAACATGTATTAACACATTTGTTCCAAAAGACATCCAAGGAACTATTATTATCCCTAATTCAATGATGAAAAAAGAAAAAGAAAAAAGAAAACCTTAAGATGAATAGGAATAATAACGCTTACTGGGATTTTATTATATTTGAGGTCTTTTTCTAAGCACAGTTTTCTTTCTGTTATACTAAGCTGTTATCCAATTAAATAATAGGTTAAAGATGAACAAATATTTTCAAACTAGTGTTGGATTTTTATGTCATGTTAAAAAATTCTCTTTAATTTTAGGACACATAACAGATCATGATGAAAATATATTTTTTTTCTCAGAGTGAAATTGTCTTCTCTGAAAGATTGACAGTGTGGAGTAGTGATTCGTATTTAGAACCACTTACTGAATTATTAAGATAATATGTAATATTAAAACTTGTAAACAATGAAAGCAGAAAGCTGATCAGGCTGCAACAACATCATGTTTTAAGATAGCTATTAAAGATTCTCATGAACTCTAGATCTAACTGTATTACTAAGTTATCTCTGATTAATAGCACATATACATATTTGTATGTATATACACACACAGTTAAACACACTTACATATATAATCATACCCACACATACACATACACATGTGTGCACATACAGTACTCAATTACCCATGTCTGGGTACCTGACCAATCAATCTGATGGTTTTTTTGTTTTTTTTTTTTTTTAAGTCGTACATTCATTGTGGTGGATGTGATTATGCTAATAGATCTCGCAATACCTAGACTCCAGGTTAATTTCAGAATAATATTAGTTACCTCACTATATTTTAGTAAATTCTTATCAATTATATTTATTAATGCTTTCAGTCTATGGTAAAAACTCAACCTATTTGTGATGCAATAAACACAAACTAAATACTCCTATGGAAGGAAAAGGTCTATCATTTGTTCTTGACTTTACATAAAAGTTGATGTGTATAGCATTCTAAATCATATTCCCTATTTCAATTTTCAACTAAAGATGAAATCTGAAATTCACTAAAATAAAGACAGATAACGACAGCAACGAAAACCTGACAGTCACCCAGCCACACTGGAATTTTTAACTATATGTTAAAGGTTCATATTCTTGCTGCTCTGAAATTTTCTACAGATTTGCAAATAAATGGCATTTTCGGTAGAAAAAAATGTTCTGATGTCAGTTTAACTTGTATGTTTTGAAGACGTACAGGAATTGTTCGTGTCCTACCTTGTTCAAATAGATTTTAGTAGGTTATCTTCAAAGAACCATTACTACCTTCATAAAGAAAACAAATCGATTTACAAAATACATGTGCAGCATTAGTTCGAGATTATAAACTTACATAAGTAAAATGTTTTGTAATTTTAAAATAAGTTTTTTTCTGCAAACACTTCCTGATACTTAAATGGTGTATGTAACCTGATTTGGCCTCATCACTAATTGCCTTCTTAATAAATTGTATTAATAAAATATATAGACATCTACTTCAATTTGATTGGGAGACATTTTTAAAGTGATTTTATATAGACACTTACCTCCTCCAAAATATTTCAGCAATACCAAAGAGGAACAATTTCCTTTATCCAAGCTTTGATTAAGCAATGTAGACTAGCCTTATATTGAAGAAAAACTTTTCTCTCTTGTTTGTTTTTGGCAAGAATTCTATATTAAATATAAATACCATACTCTAGGGGTGGATGGGTTTCAGCTGAGTATGAAGCATTTTCTTTCCTGGAAATTGTTTCGGGATCCTTTAAGATAAAAGATCTATATAGAAGTTATTATTATTGCTTACCTGTCTTGGTTCCTTGATTCCTATACTGACTATTTCCCAAAGGTAATTTTCATTAAACCATACACTGTCACACTGCTAGACCTTCACCTCTTTGTGTTCATTTCAGTCAGTACTCTCAGACTCACAAATGTATAGGGAAAGAGCGATCTTTCTTTGATTGATTTAGGGAAGCAAGTAGAATATTTTGTGACCTGACTTTTTTTTTTCCCTGCAAGTCTTCTCTTTCAAGTCCCTCAATCTGATATAAAGGACATGGTAGTCTCTAATCACACTCTAATCTCTATTGGTCTAAATCCAAATAATTTCCTTCTACACCCTGCTCGGTTGATACTTAAATCCCTTATTATTCAATGATCCTATTTTTAAACTCTGCTTGGGAAAGCAGTGGTGACTTTTGATGCTAATCCTATTCAGTCCACTGACTCTATCCCCTTCAGGGAAATGGCCAAGGAGTTTTAAGGGGGTAAATATACAGCCAGCTGCCTAACAAGAAAGAGAGGAGAGCTAAGTTAGAATTTTCAAAACTATAGAGGATAATAAAAATGGAGCCTTTATATTAAAACCTAAGCATATTTATTCTGATGAGGTATCTATTAATTCCATTGGAAATAGCTAGTTAAATCCTTTAGTCACAGTTTTCACTGCCTAGGATTGAAGGATAAGCATTTGGTTTCATATTCAAGGCAATAGCACCAGCAAATCCTCTCACACCCTTCAAATGAAAATTGAAGCCGACCATATTTCATGTTCAAAGTATAAATAAATGTATCAATTACTATGATAATAATCCTTAGGTTGTTTCTTTTTGACTTTCTGTTTGGAAGTTAAAAATGGTCAAAAAATAAAAGCATGTAGCAGAGGAAGCTCTGGGCTGGGAGACAGGACATCTGACTTCTACATTTGACATTTCCATGCTGGTCAGACAAGTGTATAAACTTTGAAGTTTGGATTTTAAACCAATTTTTAATTAAAATGGAGTTCAGATGAATGATTATGATGCCATTTTAGCTTTAAAAGCCTATTAAATTTATCATAAGATAATGCCATTCTGGACCTAACACAGGTAATGTAGTAACAATCCATTTTGATAATACAATCCACTCACTTATCCCTTCTTGCCATGAGAACAGAAATAATGTTGGTCCTTTATTTTCTCTTCCTTGCTCTTGTGCCTGCTGGACCTTCCTGTTTCGTATCTATTTTCATTCGCATTGTTTAAGGGCGAAGTCTTAGTAAACTTTTCTCTAACTTTCTCTCTCCAGGGAGAAAGAAATGTTGCTATTCTGTGCTGCTTCTGAGATTTACACTGAACTTTGCCATAGCACTGATCACACTGTCTTGTAATTGTGTATTGATTTGCAAATTCCCCTTCTGTATTACAGTATGAGCTTTATAAGGGCAGTATTCATGGTTTATTAATAATATTAATATGTGAATCATAAAGGTAAATATGTGAATCATTAATAATAACATTAATATGTGAAACAAAAAGTCCCCAAAAGTATTTGAGATTGCCAGTGTGGAGGTAAGTCTGCATTTTCTGACTTCTGGTGCTGGCTAAAATGCAGGAAACCCACTATCATCCATTTCCCTCCACTGACTGCAACAAAAAGTCTGGATAGAATACAAAAAGTAACTCCACAAGGACTCTGAAAAGTAAACAATAGCAGACAGATTGAAAAATCAAAACCTAAGGAATGACTGGAAGGGTAGTCAGGTTACTCTCTTTGTTTTCTTTCTTTATTACTCGGCTTTTACTAGATGAATTGCAGAATTGCACAGTGAAAAGACAGCAAAATCTCTTGGGGAAAACCCCTCTGTCTGGCCAGAAGGGTAGAAAAGAGGAATTTTTAGATCCCAGGGATGTGAGAGAAATCCTTTTTTGTTTTTCGTTTTAGTTTTTTTCTGTCTCGCCTGCTCTGAGGCCAGGTCCAATCACAAAGCTGCGCTGCTATGGTGCTGGCAGTGGCATGGGCTCCTAAAACCCTAAAGAGAGAAAACCTTTATCATTAGTCATAGACACTGGAAAGACAGAAGTCTAAAGTGTATGGGAGGAATTCCCACTATTTTTTTCTCTCTCTTTTTATTTGACATCTTGCCCCAAAGATAGACTGAGTCTTGTGGAATTGTATGACAGCACAGGGCCTAAAATGCTGAGAGAAGCTATTTTTTCCCTCCACAGGATCTGGGAAATTAGGCATCTCAGAAGTGAAAATTGTGGAGAAAATATGGACAAGGACAGCACTAGAGAAACAGACCCCGAATCCTGTGTATAAACAAGCATGTGAACATGGGCTCACTCTCAGGGTCAGCACACATGGAGCACAGCAAATAAGGCAGAGCAAAATATTTGAGAATTGAACTGTACTGTGAACTACCAACCAAATTGTTTCCAGATGAACTCCTGAGTGGCTCAAGAACAGGCAATGCACAAATCTCAGAGCGATGTCCAAAGGTGCCCTGACATCGTAGTTAGTGCCCACAGAAGGTGAGATAGAAGCTTCAGTCTTAACCTATCCATGTCAATTGCCTTCTAAAATAGCAATCACAATATTACAACCAACATTCTCCACAGGATTTGATCAGGGCCCAGAATTTCAGGACATAAGATTCAAAATGTCCTGAGTAGAATCCAAAATAATAACATGAGAAGCTGATAAATAATGAGGAAAAAATCAATTAGATATCAACTTCAAGATTGCCTTGATGATGGGTTTATCACACAAAGACTCTGTAGGAGCCTTTAATACAGACTCGATGAGGTAAAGATAAATACTCTTAAAAGAAATGAAAAGTAGTTTTATAGAAGATAAATCAGAATAATGAAAAACATCTAAACGAAAATTTAGAAAGTAAATACATGACATCTGAAATTTTAAAAATACTAGATGGCCTCAGTAGCAGAATAGAGATGACAAAATTAGTATTCCTGAAGATAGATTAGTAGAAATTATGCAATCTTAAACAGAAAATAAAAGATTGAAATATAACAAATTGGTCTCTCCAACTCTTATTCAATATGATGCTGGAAGTCCTAGACTGTGCAGCAAGGAAATAAAAGGAAATTAACACAGTAGCGGATGGAAAAGAGGGAATAAAACTGTCTCTTTTTGCAACATAAACATCTATATGGTAATTTTCATATGGAATCAACAAAAAGTCTCCCATAACTGATAGGTGAGTTTAGCAAGATGGCAGTATACAAGTTGGGTTCTAAAACGTCTATTGTGTTTCTAAATAATAACACTGAACATTTGGAAATCGAAATTTAAAAACAGTATTGTTTACAAGAGCACACACAAAAAAAGTACTTAGATGTAAACCTTACATGATATGGCCTGGATTGGAATGCTAAAAGCCATAAGACACTGATGAACAAAATCAAACAAAACATAAATAAATCAAGAGATACACTAAGTTTATGATTGGAAGTCTCAGGAGTATTATATTTTACACCCCCAATTTGCCTATATATTAGTGTAATCTAAGTCCTATTCCCAGTATACTTTTTCTGTTGATATCAAAAAGATTCCAAAATATATGTCAGAAAAACAGTCAAAGGATTCACACTGTCTGATTTCAAGACTTACTATTACCTACAGTAACCAGGATAGAGTGGTTTTCTCAAAAGAATAGGCATATAGATCAATGGAATAGAATGGAGAGTTCATAAATAGACCCAACAGGTAAGAGCAATTCTTGTTTGAGAAAGGTGAAATGGTAACTTAATGGTAAAAGTACAGTCTTTTCAACAAATGTGCTTGGAACAATTGGATCTCCATGTACAATAAATTGAACCTCCACCCGTATCTCATGCTTTATGCAAAAATTAACTTAAAATATATCATAGACCTAAATTGAAAACCTAAAACTTTTAAGGGTAAACATAGGAGAAAATATTTCTGACCATGTTGTAAGCAAAATAGTCTTAGGTGTCACACAAAAAGCATGACTCATTCCCCCAAAATTGATAAATTAGAAATTTATCAATAAATTGATATTTACTGCTATCAAAACAAGTATCAAAAAAGTAACACAATAGCAATAACAAAACTGACAACACAAATTTGGGTGAAGATGCAGAGCAACTCAAACTTTCATGCATTCTTAGTGGGAATGCCAAATAGTATGGCCTCTTTAGGAAGGAGTTCACTAGTTTCTTATGAAGCTGAACATATACTGATTATATGACTCAGTAATTTTGGCTGTGGATATACACCCTAGAGAAGTGATAAGCTGCCAGTGAATGTTTACATTGGCTTTATTCTTAGTTGCCCCAAATTGGGTACAACTTAGTCTGTCTTCAAGTGGTGAAAAAATGAACACTTTATGGCACATTCATGTGATAAAACACTACTCAACAATAAAAAAGAATAAATTATTATTACACACGACATGTATAAACCATAAATACATTATAAGTGAAATTGTGCTAGACGAAATTGACTGCAAACCATATGAGTCTGTGTTTATGCCATTCTAGAAAAAGGTAGAACTAAAAGAATGCACAGTTCTATGGTTGCCAGGAGTTAAGAGTAGGGAGACTGATCAACTACAAAGAAACCACACAAGAAAATGTCTTCGGTTGATGGTGCCGTTCTGTATTTTTATTATGGTTGTGATTATGTAACACTATGCACTTATCAGAATTTATAAAACTACACAAAATCTCTACATTTTACAGTAGGTAAATTTTAAAATTGCATCTTCTTAACAGCAGTACCTGCTTTTTCATAAGTTTTCTAGATCCATCTTCTTTTCCATTTATTCATTGAAAAAGCAATTATTAGTGGCTACAAGTTGCCATTCGATGGAATTAGAGATAAACATTAAAAAACAAGATGAAAATATGTTTGCTTTCATGGAGCTTACTTTCTACTCAGAGGAAATAGGAGTTACGAAGCAAAATGTATGTCATCTGATGATACAGGTTAAGGAGAAAAATAAAATAAGGGAAGGGATTAACAGTGTGGTTATATTATTACAGAAGATGGTCAGGGAGGACAGAGAAAACTTCACTGAGAGCATAATATTGTAACTAATATTGGATCTTCATGTACTCTGTATCAGTTGCCTCTGTTTTCCTTTTTTTTTTTTTTTTTTTTAGACGGAGTCTCATTCTGTCGCCAGGATGGAGTGCAGTGATGCAATGTCAGCTCACTCTAACCTCTGCCTGCTGGGTTCAAGTGATTCTTCTGCCTCAGCCTCCTGAGTAGCTGGGATTACAGGGGCCCACCACCACCCTGGCTAATTTTTGTACTTTTAGTAGAGACAGGTTTTCACCAAGTTGGTCAGGATGGTCTCAATCTCCTGACCTCGTGATTCGTCTGCTCTTTAGACAACTGAGATACGGGAGAAAAAATATATGTGTGTGTGTGTGTTTATATGCATATACACACACATATATACATATATATACATATATGTGTGTGTATATACACATATATACATATATGTTTGTGTGTATATATACACATATATACATATATTTGTGTGTGTATGTATATATGCATATATGTTTGTGTGTATATATAAACACATATATATACACATATACATACACATATGTGTGTGTATATATAGGGAGAACCTACTCCTGATGTTTAACGTGGGTTCTTTTCTATTTCCCAAGTGTCTCAGCTGGTTTGAGAAATAAGGGAAAGAGCACGAGAGAGAGAAATTTAAAGCTGGGCGTCCGGGAGAGACATCACATGTCGGCAGGATCCGTGATGTTTGCAGAGCCGGAAAACCAGCAAGTTTTTATTAGCGATTTTCAAAAGGGGAGGGAGTGCACGAATAGGGAGTAGGTCACAGAGATCACATCCTTCACAAGGTAATAAAATATCACAAAGCAAATGGAGGCAGGGCGAGATCACAGGACCACAGGATGAGGCGAAATTCAAATTGCTAATGAAGTTTCGGGCACGCATTGTCATTGATAACATCTTATCAGGAAACAGGGTTACAGAGCAGACAACCTGTCTGACCAAAATTTATTAGACAGGAATTTTCCTCCTCCTAATAAGCCTGGGAGCGCTACAGGAGACCAGGGCTTGTTTCATCCCTTCCGCTTCTACTCTGAAAGGCGGCACGCCTTAAAGGGGCTGTCTTTCAGCCTACATTAAGGGAGCATTCTCTTTTTCAGGGATGTTCTTGCTGAGAAAAAGAAGAATTCAATGATATTTCTCCTATTTGCTTTTGAAAGAGGAGAAATAGAGCTCTGTTCCGTCCGGCTCACCGGCGGCCAGTTCAAAGTTACCTCTCTTGTTTCCTAAACATTGCTGTTGTCCTGTTCTTGTCTTAAGATGCCCAGATTTCATATTGTTGAAACACACATGCTCTACAAACAATTTGTGCAGTTGACACAATCACAGGGTCCTGAGGCAACATTCATCCTCCTCAGCTTACAAAGAAGATGACGGGATTAAGAGATTAAAGTAAAGACAGGCATAGGAAATCACAAGGGTATTGATTGGGGAAGTGATAAGTGTCCATGAAATCTTCACAATTTATGTTCAAAGATTGCAGTAAATACAGGCATAAAAAATTATAAAAGTATTAATTTGGGGAACTAACAAACGTCCCTGAAATCTTCACAATTTATGTTCTTCTGCCGCGGCTTCAGCTGGTCCCTCCGTTCGGGGTCCCTGACTTTCTGTATATATATATATACACACACACACACACACACATATACATACACACACACACATCATGATAATAATGTAGAAAAAACCAAGAAATGGTAGAAGATGCAATATCTAATGTTTAAATATGGTACTTTTACTACATTTTTAAGAAATCAGACTAAAAATAAGTTTGAAATTCATAGCCATACTTTGTGCTAAATGGCTTTCAAAAGTCTCAGGTAGTTACATCTCCTGTTATTAGGAAGCAGTGGTGTAGAAAGAAACAAGGTGCTTCAGTAAAATATATGGACACTTTGACTGCTGATATGACATTTACAAGACTAGAAAACAATGCGATATTTGTATATTGTTGTATGATAATCCTGGCAGTTGGCACTAATATTATCAGGTAGTCCTACTAAATACCTATGAATAAGAAAAAGCATAAATTCAAAATTCAAAATAAGAATCAAGTCTTATTTTGAAGAAGCAAAAGTCCTCTTTAAAGTGCTACTGAAAAAACTAAATATCAAGGTTCAAAGGCATTAGAAACATGAACCTCAACCAGAAGCCCAATATAAATACATGGGAATTAATCATTAATTTTTTTAATGGATGCAATTTGATGTTGTCAATTTTAAGCAGTTATTTATTTTAGCTATAGTTACTTGCTATTTTATAATAGCATAATAATTTCTGTTATAAATAAAGTATGTTAATAAATGTCACTAAATGTATTAGAAGTTCGTACATTCTATTGACATGTTAAAAATGGTCTTTGCATTTGAGTTTCAGAGTATTAAATCCTTTTACTTTGAATATTGTAGTATAACGGTAACCTGGGCAAGATAATTCTCCATAAACTGTATTTGTTATTTGCAATCTTGTAAACAATAAAGTCATTAAGAGTATACATATAAATTTATGCTTTTAAGATTAAAATATAAAATTTAATTTACCCTCTTCTCAAAAAAACAAAAACAGAGGTTTCTCTTTACATAAAGTTGGTATTGCACTGGGTCCTGTATCTTAATAGTCAGGTAATAGGCACTTTAAGTGTCTTGAGGATGCTTCTGGCTTTATCATTTCTATTCTGTCTGAATGTTGCCTTGTTTTAATTTTCACCTTTTTCTACTGAGATTAAATTTAATCTTTTATTATTAGTGCCTATATGTGCATGAACGGAGGCCCATAAACTCCTGGCTCTTCTGTTTCAGATATATATGTCTCCCTTACTTCGTTTAATTTTAAAATATCATATGTATTTCACTGAGTCATGCATCAACCGGAATATTAAGTTATTTAAAAGGGCAATATAATCATACAAATCTCATCTTCACCCATTATTTTTTGATCACACAACCCTTTCTTCTTTAAATGTCCATAGCTTTCTTTCCTATAAATTTGAGTCATAACATATATGTGCATTATTAATCTCTGTGTGTTAACATGTTAAGTTCCCAGACAAGTACTAAATTATTTAAGAACAGAAGCAGCATCTTATGTTTCCTTACACATTACCCCAAAAATGTGCTAATCAATTTATTTAAAAAGACATGGCAGCATAATGAACATATCCATATGCACAGATTTCATTTACCTCAATGCAATAATCATTTATTGAGCACAAATTCTGTTACTCACATTTGTACTTATAAATATTTTCTTTATTCATTTTCAGGGATATTATAACCAATTAATGGAAAGAACACTTAGGACAACACATTCCTCTATGTTTACATCAGGATGTATTTTTGTAATTGAGTGTGTATATTAATTCTATTACAACAGACGACAAGTATACAATAAATAATTCAACAAGTTGAATTTTTACCTCCCATTACTCTAAACTCACATTCTTAAGAGATATATAAACTTCAGGTTATGAACATACACCAGTTAAATTTTCTGTATATATGTCCAACATCTTTTTAATGTCATTTGCTTTATTACAATCTACACTCACTTGTTATTGTGGCCATTACTCTGCTGTTGCTTAATGAAGGTCTTGTTCTTATTAATTTTTATGATATCCTTCATCGAGAGAATTAATTTTCAAACACACACAAAAGCACACTTAAGGATTCTATACTAGTACCGGTACTTGTATCCTTTAACAAATTTGAATCATTTACCAAAAAGATTGTATAGTAATACCAGAAATCTAATGAGTGATAATATAATTTTTACTATGCTAACAGAAGATAAAGAATAGTTGTTAGAGAACTGAATTTTGTATACAGATCTCAGTTTAAATCCCATTTTAATTATTAATTACCTATAACAGTAGGTAAGTCATACTCTGGCTGAGCTCCTTCATCTGTGAAATTAGTGTGTTGAGTGGGAAAAAGATAGATTACTTAAAATGAGTTCGAAGATGACTACCTAATTATTTGTGAGAAAATAAACACGGATACCAAACGCCTTAGACCAAAATAAATCCCTTGTGCTTAAAGATTTAAATCTAAATGCAAAACCATAAACTAACTAAAATTATTTTACTTTGGTTATTATATATATATATGTTTTAGAGTTGAGGAAATCCTTTATACCCATGACAGAGAACCCCAAAGCTACACAGAAAAAAATGTATTTGATAAATGTGACCACACAACTTGTAAAAAATCCTTTAACAAAATGTACGCAATTTTCAAGGGCAAACAATAAATTAAATTAAATATACAGAAAATAAAATGAGCAATAAGCATCTAATGTCCTTAATATGTCAAATGCTCTTAAAATCAATAATCAAAATTTTAAACTATAAAAAATGAGCACAATATTAATAACAGATAAAGACAGCAAGAAGTGAAAGCAATCTATTAAAATATACTTAAGTATGTTTTAAAAACAAATAAGATGTTTAAAAGATGCTTCTCTGTCTTTTAAATATAAATCATTTGACAAAACTTTTGCCCACTAACAGCATCTGGAAATTGGAGATAAAATTATTTTAGAATCATAACTGAATTCATAAAGACGAATCAGAGGAGGGGGAGGAAGTAAGAACGAGAAAGGAAACAGAAAAGTTGGATCGTAAGAATGGAAGCAGATACTCTCATTACCCAGGGAAGCATATATTGCCCTAGGGAGGCTAAAGGATTAGTTTTGACTTTATCCAGGTAGATGAACGGGCCATAAATCTGTAAAGGATGGGAAGTAGAAATATGACCAACCCTTGAAGAGCTTACAAGTAAGTAGATGGCTTGATGAGAAAAAGCAAAAACAACAACAACAGTACCCACAGAGGCAGGGAAATACCAAAGAACCTTGTATCCTTTCGTTGAGAATTTGACATGTAGCTCTGCCAGTGACACCCACAGACAGGGCATAAAACTTTACAATCACTTTCAAGGTCTAGAAATCCTCAAGTTAAGAAATCAGTGTAAAATTTTGTTCTAGCAGGTGTTATAGTTAATTTTATGAGTCATCTTGGCTAAGTCATGAAACCAAGATATTTGGTCAAACTTCACAATGTGTCCATAAAGGTATTTTTTAAATGGAATTAATATGTAAAATAGTGGACTTTGAGTAAAGTCAGTTGCCCTCCATAATGTAGATAGGTCTCACCTAATTAGCCTTAAGGAAAAAGGCCAATCTGCCTCAAAGAAGAGGGAATTCTTCCTAGAGACTGCTTTAGACTTGAACTGCAACTCTTACGCCCTGGCCTGTGCTGGAGCCTGCTACCCAACCCTGCAGATTATGTGCTATCCAGCCTCCACAATCATATTAGTCAATTCCTTAAAATAAATTTATCTATATATACATGTCCTATTGGTTCTGTTTCTCAGGGTAACTTGACTAATACAACAGGTGATATATTTGGAAATAATGGGAAAAAAACATGCAAAACCACTCTGAAGTGATTATCCAAGCCATGGACCCTCAGAAAAAAACAAAAAGCCACACAACAATGACAAAAATTTTCTCTAGAACATTCTGCTCACACTTCCAAAACAAAAAAACTCATGCTAATAAGAAAAAAAGGTGCTTTTAAATATGAATAACATCAGTAACATGGTAATATACTCTATGTAACATTATCGTAATCTGAAATAGAACATAATAAGTATATTTAGTATTATTACAGTCATAAAAAACATACTACAATGATTAAGAGGAAGAAAAACTACCAGGAAGCTTTGAGAAAGACACAAATAGAACAATTACAAATAAAAATATATGGGTAGCACAATTTAACAAAATTAAATTTATGTTTGTAATATGTAAATTGTAAATAGTCCAAAGAGAATTGGGTAACTGGGTCATTGCTCTAATTAGCTAGAGTGCAACAGAGAAAGATGGAAAATACCACAGAATAGTGAAAAGACCTAAAGACATTGGGGCTAAAACGAGATAATCTAACAAAACACTTAATTTCTGAAGGAAAGTATGAAAAAGAGGCCAAATGTGAAGACAACACAATGGCACACACATTTCTTATTACATCATGTATTCTTTGTCACACCACAGTGAAACTACATAATAATAAAACATACGAAATGCTGTTGAAACCACTGGAGAAAAAAGACCACTTATTTGACAAAAAAAAAAAAAAAAATCTTCAATTTACTAAGTGAAAAAACATAAAAATCTGGATGTCTATACTCTGAGAAACCCACTAAAAACTGAGGTTGAAATGGAGTTTCAAATGATAACAGCATAATAGTTACTGTTTCTGGATCCTGGCCTGCTATTCAACAGGTATATACCAGAAAAATTGTATCAGCTGTTAGAATACTGAAATAATTCCATTTATCAGTTGGAAATCTGCTGATGTTCCAAACCTTGTGATGGCCTTTATCTGAATAACAGAATGAGACAGGAGAAAAAGATTAATTATATAAACTGTTAAGCATTTAGTTAAAAATGAATCCATAACTGACTGAATAAAACAGGAATATTATAACAACAAATATTTAGATTATAAAAAGAAGATGAAATTAAAACACTGGTCAGAAGTAACATGTAAGATAGAAGAAAATTTACTTTAACATCGTTATAAGATCCTTGTATTTTTGACTTAATTTTAGAGATTCTAAGTTTATTCTTTGCTAAATCAAGTATGCTAGTTAGAAAGTAATAAAAATTGACCACCAAAACCCACATCTTAATAAGTGGTAAAGAGTAATCAAACAGACCTAATTATCTAACTCCAGAAAAATTAAGGAATCAATAACAATAATAGTGATAATGCTAAATCATTCTATGGGAACTTACCTTAAAATGTATGTTAAAAATATTCAGAACTCAACCCTGAAATCTCTACACATCAATGCCTATATAATGCAAATAAAGAATACATAGAAAGCCATGGTGGGAATGGCCCAGAAATAATATTGGCCTAGAACCAAATCGTTTCTAAATATAAATAAAATAGGGGTTGTAAAAAGCAAGTACAAATAATGTTGGAAATAGCATAAGTCAATGATTTTTGGACAAAATATAATTATCCATTACTTACTTAAAAAGCTATAGGAAAATCTCAGCAGCCCTGTGCCATTAAGAAACCCGAGTCATTAATTACAATTCTTCATCCTTTCTACAATAAACATTTCAAAAATATCTAAATCCAGCCATTTTTCGAAGAAGTATCTCAAAGTCTTTTAGAAAAAGATATTTGTCTTATTCAAACTTAGACATTAGAAAGCAAAAGGAAATATACCCAACTAATTCTTGCTTTGATATGAAAACTAGATAAGGACATTTTAAGAAAAATTGTAGGTGAGTTTCGCATAAAAATACAAGTGTAAAAGTTTTGTACGACTATAATTTAAACAAATAAAATATTAGCAAATCATCACTAAGTCAAAATTATTTGAGGAATACTTGATTTTACATTCAAAATATTTAAGAGACAAAGAGTACCATCAACTCATTAGAGAAGGACATCTCTTTCTATTTTATGGTAGTCAACGTTTCTTCTTGATTAAAGAAAAATATTTTATAAAAGTAATTGAAGTAGGCTAAATAATGGTGCTGAAGATATTTGCACTGTAATTTCTGGAATCTATGAATTATACCTTTTATGGAAGAAAGAATTTGCAGAAGTGATTAAATCACACATTTTGTGATGGGGAGATTATCTGGATCATCAAGTGTATATTAAACGTACAGAAGTATCCTTATAAGAGGGAAGCAAAGGGCTTTATTACTATAAAAGAGAAAGTGATATGATGGTGAAAGTAGCAACTGAAATGTGTTTTGGCGAAGGAAGCAGAGGTTACAAGCCAAAAAATACAGGTAGCCACAAAAAGCTAAAAGAAAGCAAGGAAATGGATTCTCCTACCAGAGCTTCCAAGAGAAACCAGTCTGCCATTACTTTGACTTCAGATGGGGAAACTGATTTAGGACTTCTATTTTTTTTTTGGAGTTTTAAGACAATCAATGTATATTCTTTAAAACCCTAAAATTTGTGGTATTCTGTTACCACATCAATAAGTAAGTAATACAGAAATATGTGAGTGCTTTGTGTAGAATCTTGTGAGCATTACAGGCCAGATAACAAAGGATGAACTGATCAGTGAACATTCTAGGACAGGTGAAGATACCTTCAGATCTTCATCTTCTCCAGATAGCTCTTCACTTTGTTTATAAAAATTATGGGAGATGCATATTTATCAATAATAAAGGTTTATTGCAAGCATATAAAACTTTTTAGATGAAAATAAAACAGGACATTTATGTCTTTGGGTAAGAAAAAATAAATAGCTTTATAAAGGAAAAGAGAAAATTCTGAAAAATGATCATTTTGCCTCAAAAGTGCTATCACCAAGAAAGACTATTTCTGGGTAGAGGAATAGTATCCAATACACACAAACACATACACACACACGTATATACATATATTTACTATATGTGATATATTTTCAATTAGTAAGGAAGAGAAAATGATGTGGGGAAAAAAGAAATATGAACAGGCCCCTAAAAAAACCAGTGTATCCAAATGACCAATAAAATTTGAAAGATCCTCAATCTGACAGTGAATTAAGCAAATGTGTAATAAAACAATAATAATTATGTGCAATTCAGTCTCACTAGTTTGGCACAATTTGTATAAAAAGAGTTGGTGAAGATGTAGACACACTCAAATTCTGGAAGGATATAAATTGATACAAAAACTTTAAAGAAGAATGAGCAATACTAGTATAATTACTCTGTGGCCTGGCAATTGTTTTTTGACTATCTCATTTATAAGTGAAAAATAAGAAACAACCTAAATAGAATTACTCCTTAGTATGGAAATGAATAAACCATTCTAATGAGAATAAGTATTGTAATAGTACCAAAACTTTCATATGAATGAACTATATCAAAAAGTATTAACATGACTAGGTTTCAAAAACCTAATGTTAAGTCAAAAAAATTACAAAAGTAAGCATACAGTATGATTACATTTATAATTTTTTTGTAGAATATATGAAATATTGTTACAGATACATTTGTTTGTGGTAAAAGTAAAGCATGAGTGTGAATACATAACCCTATTAAATCATTCATTATTCTTTGACATTTATTTATTGAGTACCTAAAATATGCCATTTTCATCCTAGGGACTGAGGATTCAAAGAGAACAGCTATCACTGCCATAATGTTGCTTACATACTAGTGGAGAATGAAGACAAAAAGATAACTGTAAGAAATATAATATGTTAAACAGAAAAAAAATTCTTCAGGATAATGTTTACCTGAAGTGGAGAAAAGAAAGGAGAAAATATGGGGTGAGAATTAAGCTGCATACAGAAATTCTATTTTTCAAAGGACATAAATTAAAAAACAAACAAACAAACAAACAAAAAACTAGAGACCTGAAACAGCAATGGTCAACTATTAAAATCCTTTCAAGCTTATCAATACCTACATGTAATTTATATCATTTTTTGTATATTTAAAATATTTCATAGTTTGAAAAATGTAAAACAAAAAGTGGTGCTCAAACTCTTTAGAACAATCATTATTACTTAAATTAATTATTTTTTTAATATCTAGTGTTGATGAGAATGTGGAAGAGAATAAATTGTTATGCTTTTCGGCTACTCATTTAGTTAAAACTATGAAATAGTACATACTCTTTGACTAAGCAATCCTTCCTCAAGTAATCTGCACTAGAGAAATAATACAATGACAAATAAACTTCTGTGAATAAGGATGTTCACTTTTGCATTACGCATAATAGCAAAAACTGGAAATAACCTAAATCAAAAAGTGATTATTTAAATAAATTATGCCTCACAAAAACAATAGCATATTATGTCACTGTAGAATGAGATAGATCTTTAAGTACCAGCATGGAAGTCTGCCTGTGATTTATTGCTGAGTGAAAAAAAGTAAGTACCAGAACCATATGAATAGTGTGAAGCAATATTTGGCTTAAAAAAACTACCTATTTATGTATTCATAGAAAATGTCTAGAAGGATAGACACAAAACTATTTATAGTGGCTACCTCTGAAACCTGGAATTAGAATGGGTTTTAATGTGAATTTGTTTATTCTACCTTATACAGCTTTATAGTGTTGAATTTCACTACTAATATTATTTAAAGAATAATGATGTTAGAATGAGCAGTGCTAGGTGGATAAGTTATGCCTGTGGGAAATTGATCACTGACCTTTCACTCTCTACTCCTGTTATTACTCATCATACTAATTTAGCAAAACTCCACCTCTAGTTAAATACAACTCCCTGCTTATTCTATGTCTGTATCAATATAGCTGAACATGCTTGGAGAAAAACAGCCAACCATGGTGCTGGGCTCACTTTAAATTCATAATCACTAAACTTCCAGTGTGCCTTTCAGTAGTGCTAAACAATCAAACTACATTTTCCTAAATCCAACGAATACCCCATGCTCTTGGAAAGCTATTTTTTTTCCTTTTTCTCTCCAGACTTCTAGCTCTGTCTCCCGAGTTATCACTCCCAGCTGATAACCTTCTTTCCTATTTCACTGAGCAGGAAAAGAGCAATCAGGAAAGCATTTCCACCAGCGGCAGCCAATCTACCTGTTCCATGCTCCTTCCCTATTATTATGCGTGAATTATGTTCTGTGATCAATCCTTCCCATATGCATTTCACCCTGTTCTTTTTAATCCACAAAAAAAGCATGACTTCAGTAATTCTTTTCTCATTCTGATACATAGTTATTTATTAATCTCTACTGAATTACCTCCAACAGCATATCAATTATCTGTAATTCTCCCTATTTAAAAAAAAAAATTAAAATACAAACTTCTTACCTCCATATGTCTTTTTGACAATATTCCATTCCCCTGCTCTATTTTTACAGCAAAAACTTTCAACGTTTAATTCCCTTTATTGGTTCTCTAATTTTCTTTCTTCCGTTTTCTCTGGAATTCATCGTGTTCTGCCTGTTGCCTGTACCACTTCATTTAAGATTATTCTTAGGAAAGTCAGCTACCAGTGACCAGTTCTCAGTTCTCCTATGACTTGACCTATCTTAACACACTCTTGTCTTTGCTTCCAGATCACTCTTTTAGTTTTCTCCTACCTTCCTGGCTATTTTGTTTTCTTCTTGAGCACTTCTTTATTCTCTCATCTTGCCGTTGGAGGGCTTATGGATTAATCCTTTCTCCTCTTTATTCTCTGTCTTCACTCGCTTGGTAATTTTATTCAATCTCATTTCCATAAGACCTGCTCCATGCTGACAACTCGCATACATGAATCACTACTTCAGACTTCTCTTCTGAACTCCATATTGAGTTCCAGTTATCAATTCAATATTTCCATTCAGAAGTCTCATAGTCATCTCCCATGGTCCTTCCACCTTCTCCAGTCTTTGTTTTTGGTGCGTGTTTTTATTTTGTCTAAATGGAAACTAGATCTTTCTAAGTGATTAAGCTCAAGTCTTTTTGCTATACCCCACAGCCAGTTCTGTCAGAAAATACTATTGTCTCTATTTTCAAACATGCTCAGAAACTGACCATTTACATTATTTCTACCATGAACACCCTGGTTCCCACCATTGTTACTGCTTATCTGGATTACTGAAATGGATTCCAACTTATCTTTCTAGTCCTCTTTTCTCCCCACTGCCTATTCCCAGCAATGTTCAAACTGTTTTCTTATATAAGTCAGATAACGTTATTTCTCTGCCCAAAACCCTCCAATGACTTCCCATCTCGTTTAAAGTAAAAGCCAAGGTTTTTTTTTTTTTGTTTTGTTTTTTTTTTTTTTTTTCCCAATACCCTACAGGGCCCTACATGATCTATTTTCCTTTTTATTAGTTTTCTGACCTGTTCCCCAACTACTCTTCCCCTTACTCAGTTCATACCTGCTGCTTATTGAGAACACTAGACAAATTTCCTCCTGTGTGACTTTGTCCTTTCTTATTTTCTGTCTGAAATATTCTTTCACTACAGAGACATATAAATGCTTGTTTTCTTATCTATTCTAGCACTTTGCTCAAATTCTACCTTCTAATTGACAACTTCCCCAGCAATCCTACTTAACATCGTAACCCTTCCCCCTACCCTGGTACTTCCTTGTCCTCTTTTCTGCTTTATCTTTTTCCAAAGCACTTATCAATATCAGAAATATTAGAGTTATTGGCTTACTTCTTTATTGACTATAGTATGCAAAAAAAAAAAACCCACGTCATAATATAATGACTTGATTTTATTTCCCATTCTATGCTTCAGCATTTAGGACACACTTGGCAATAGTAGATTTTTATTAAATATTTCTTGAATTAATGGATGAATTGATCCAGTTCTATCAGACCTGAGACAAATTTTTTCAAGTCACTAAAGGGCATACAAAGCAAGTAATTCACTATTTTTTTAGACAACCAATCTAAAGAAAAATATAAACCCAATCACAGATACCTGAATGTGTAATAATCTTAGTTATTAAAATATTCTATTTTCTTATTAATATCAATAGTTTAAATTCCAAAGCATTAATTTGCTCAATCAATGATAAACAGACTTATTTTATCATTAGGACTTCGTGTTCTGCTGAGGATCTAATATTTATCTTTAGGTCATTTAATGATAGTTATAACATTAATTTATACAATGACGTAAAACTAGATGTATTACAAACGTGTTATTTAATTTTATGTTGGTCCTTGGTATGAGCATAAAAACTCTTTATATGAACATTGAGAAAATCCCCTACCTATGCAGTAAATATCCATATTAGCATCAGATAGTAATATTACAAGTTAAAAAAATAGGAATTATCATTTTTTTTTTTTAGTGGTCTTGGTATGTGATCCTGTAGAAAAATAAAGTGGTAAGCTTGGTGAAAACATTGTAAAGCTCTTCAGGATATAGACTCCTATCCAAAAGACACAAAACAAATTATTATAATATGAGAATAAAGATATTCAGTAGTAATCTATTTAACAGAGTTTAATTCACAATTTCCTCAAATCATTTGAACCCGGAACTTTTTTACTTTCATAAAAAGAAATTGATATACCATGGACTTAAAAGTCTATTGAACATACATAGATATACTATTGATTTGTTTGGTACATTGAGTATTTTGTATTCCATATAAAATTCAAGAAATAGATGGATGAGAAAATTATTTTAGAGCAGAATGTGTCATCAATATCATATTTAGGGAGTCCTAATTTTTGTAATATTTAGCATTTTATCACAGAGACTGTGCATTTGTCAATATGTTATTTAATAAGGATATGGACAGGAAACAGGGAAATACTGGGTAGAAGAGGGCACTTCCCTTGCAGAGGCCCCACCCTCAAGCCTGGAAACCCAGGCCTAAAATGCCTAAATGAGAACAGGCATTCCTTTTTTCCTGCCCCGAAGTTGCCTTTTGTCCCGCCAGGCCCCTTTATCCTGTACTCATATAAACCCCAAACCCTTGGCTCGTGCACCTGCCCATCTGTGTGCTCCCGGTCCTGGTCCCGGTCCCGTAAGGGGTTTGAGCGCACACAGTGGCCTAACAGGGGAGCCATACCCTTGTCGCACGACATGCAAGTGGTGTCAGGGAATTCTTGTTTTCAGTAACACATATAACAGTTTCTGAATAACTTTTTTAAAGTAAAAGAAAGTTAATATATCATTTCTGAGTGGATGTGCATCAAGTCAGATTTAAGCTCACATATATGTGTGCAGACAAAGAATATACCAAAATTTACCATGAGGAGTCTATCTAGGAGCTGGTACTGAATAGTTTTCTAGACCTGTTTTTTCACAAGCAAATAAACTATATATAATCAAATGTAATACATTTATTTATTGTACTGAAGGTAGAGTTGATAACCAATTTTTTAAGTACTCAGCAAGAATCAGAAATTTGAAAAAAGAGCTACTCAAATCTTGGCTAAAAAACTGTGTTTAGCCGGGCGCGGTGGCTCACGCCTGTAATCCCAACACTTTGGGAGGCTGAGACGGGCGGATCACCTGAGGTCGGGAGTTTGAGACCAGCCTGACCAACATGGAGAAACCCCGTCTCTACTAAAACTACAAAATTTGCAGGGCGTGGTGGCGCGTGTCAGTAATCCCAGCTACTCGGGAGGCTGAGGCGGGAGAATCGCTTGAACCTGGGAGGCGGAGGTTGCAGCGAGCCGAGATCGGGTCACTGCACTCCAGCCTGGGCCGCAAGAACGAAACTCCACCTCAAGAAACCAAAAAACAAAAACAAAACAAAACAAACACTGTGTTTAACATGGAAAACAAGTTCTCCCAGTCATATATATTCAAGTGAATATTGTTTTCTCACAATAGTACCCCAGGATGACCGCGGACTCGTTCAAATTTCACACTGATCACGCTCGGTAGTGAAGGTCTTTCGTTTTGTGAAGATAATTTGGTAGTAAAAGTTTAGAGATTACAAACAATGGAATTTACTTGCTCTCACAACTCTAAGCCATTTTAAAGGCAATTCCCCCAAAAAGGATGTAAAAATGTGGCTTGAGTAACAGTATTTTAACAGAGCTACTCTCCCACAGTGAAGAAGCTAACGCCTAATTGGATGTTTAAATTATGTTGTAGTCCTCAACCAAACATATCATGAGTTTGGAATTGTGTTTCTTACACACATGTACAACCTCTATCTACATTCACAGGCACTTCTCTTCTTAAAACTAAAAGATGTTGTTGTAACCCTCCAAGGACTTTAAATGATTCCTTGTTACCACTCAGATATCACAGAAAGAGTCTAGCGCGGTTTACAGCAGAATTTCCCAGCAGGGGCATCTGCAAAATAAATCACAGGGAGTTCAAGGTTTCTCTATCATATTTTACAAATATTCTGTTTTCCTTTTGATATAATCTACAAGATTTAACATATCTGGATCTTCTGAATGATTGCTCATACAGCCAAAAACCAACTGACAAAGAAGTTCATTACTTGAGTTTGTTAAAAATCACACTGATGCCTTATTGAGCTATTATAACTTGCAGATTAACCAATAAAAGAAAAGTGGTGACTCCATATAGAAAAAAATCCATTCTTGCCTAGAAAGAACAAATAATATCACTACATGGTTTACTAGAAGCCATGTAGTAGTTTAAATCAGTGTGACAGATGTCGAGCTAAAAAGAACATGCTCAGAGAAGCCAAGTTTTTATGCATGCTTCAAGCACTAGTTAAGTTTAAGCAAAACATATTCATCATATCACATTTATGTTGATTATAGGCATGTAAGTGTTTTTATACAAATGTACACTTGTGTGGATCCTAGAACCATATAAGAGCTGTAAGCTTGAGAAATGTTCAACTAGGTTTATGCTTGCACATATTTAATAGTGTACATAAAATTAATCAGAAATAAAAATAATTTGTCCAAGTGGGAACTTCTGAGAATATTTTTCTTTTATTTATTTATTTTAAAACTTGTACACGTTTATAGGGTACATGAGAAGTTTTGCTACCTGTATGTGATGCTTTTTTCTGTTAAAATGGGCCTCTATATTACCTTAATTAAGGAACTATGTCATGTGCTATTAACAGAACTGTCCAATGAGGCAATCACTAACACCATGTCTAAAGGGCACTGAAATATGGCTAGGCAGAATCAAGATGTGCTGTAAATAGAAACTACAATCAGGTTTCAAAGACTGAATTCAAAAAAAGTACGATTTGTTTCATTAATAATTTGGGTATTGACTCTGTTGAAATGATAATATTTTGGGAATATTTGGGGAATAAAATATATTTTCAAAATTAATTTACTATTAATTTTTACTTTTTTTATTTTTATTTTTTTATTATACTTTAAGTTCTAGAGTGCATGTGCACAACGTGCAGGTTTGTTACATACGTACAAAACGTGGCTTCTAGAAAACCTGTGTGGCTTGTGTTACATTTCAGTTGGGCAGCATTGCTTACCGTTATCTCCAGCCTCTGTGTCAAATGTGCACCTTACTCCAGTTACAGCAAACTGCCTGCTAATTCTTCATTACTAACTTCATTACCTAATATCTTAATGAAAACTGATTTTGTCCAAGTTAGAAATTTTCAGAGCTCCTCTGACCCTTATGCATGTCTATAATTCAGCACCTGTCGCAACTGTCACTCTTTCTACATGCTTCTTCCCTGTCGAGATGTTGAAGATAAGGTATTGTTTTCGTTAGCTTTTCATTCACAGGCTTTAGCACACAGCAAATGTTCGGTAGACATTTGCTGAGTGAATTATTATGATTTTAAATGAGCAAATATTTACAGATGAAAGTGTGTACTTTATATTGACATATAACTCTGATGTCAACAGGGTTATCTTTGCCCTTCAGATCCCTGAAAGGTAGGCTAAATCTGAAAAAGTTTACAACACTCTTTATTAGAGATATAAATTCTCATGTTGCCTAAATTTTTGATATTCTGCTTTGTATTATCCCACTTAACACTGCCTCTCATTTCTATTTTGTCTATACATGGAATTTATTCCATTTCCTAAATTTCCAAAACACACACACACACACACACACACACACAATCACACAAAGCACTTGTGTTTGTAATAGATCTTGTTTGGGTCTTACATCAATGAAATGAGCTTAGAATACAAGAATAAAACAGCTTTAAAAGAAAAATCAGAAATAACCACTTAAACATCTTTGTAGGTATTCCAACACTGGAAATATATATATATATATATATTTTTTTTTTTCTTTTTTAAATTTTTCCCCACATAGAGTCCCAATCATGTATCTTTTTTTTCTTTTTCGCTCCTCGTATCCCTTCTCTCTAAAACTATTTTCTTCTTCCTTTCACTCTTAAACATCCAGGTATCTTCTTTGACTTTTTTAGACATGCATTCATGTTTCCTGACCTTACTTTCAAGTTCAGCTCAGATGTGTCATAACTATCAAGAGAATGCAAAGAATAGAAAGATCTTTTATGTATCTCTAATTATCATTTATTGGATGCACATACTCCTGTTTCAGAATAGGAAGTTTTGTACTCTACAACACATAGAACATGGGGTGGTTAATATTATTCTTTTGTTGTTGAATTTAAAACACTGAAATGAATTCAGCATTTGTAAAAACAGTTGTCTAGAAAGAATACTGTAAATTTTTATATTCTTTTCCTGGATTCTAAAACTAATTGCTATGTTAATGTTTTATAGGATAAACGTGAACTATCCCAGTTTTAGATTTTGTATCAGTCTGCAAAGTATTTAAAGTTTTTACCAACTGGCAAACGCACTACTAAATAGTAAGCAAATTCTGGTAAGTGAATCAGGAACAGGGTATAACAGTAGCTATTTTCATAAAGTAATTGGCGTAAAAATTTCTAGAACCTCAAAACATAAATAAGTTTTCAGGTTCAACATAAAATAATTAAGAGTTTAAAAGAACAAATAAATAGCTTGATTACCTCCACTTAAAATTAATGATATATTTAGGACAGATAAATATAATATTTATTCAGAGGAAATTAAACATCTGTTATTCTATTGCAAAGTAATTGCTGTCAAGAAAAATATATATGTGTGTATATATTTAAAGCAATTTTTTATTTTACTCCATTCTGTTGAACATCAGAATTAACTCAATTTTATTTTTATTATTTATTTTTGAGATACAGGATCCCACTCTGTCACCCTGGATGGAGTGCAGTGGCATGAACATGGCTCACTAAAGCCTCAACTTCCTTAGCTAAAGTGATCCTCCCACTTCAGCCTCCCAAGTAGCTGGGACTACAGGCACACACCACCATACCTGACTAATTTTTTAAATATTTTGTAGAGAAATGGTCTTGCTCTGTGGCCCAGGCTAGCTCAAACTCCTAGGTTCAAGAAGCCCTCCTGCCTCAGCCTCCCAAAGAGCTGGAATTACAGGCATGAGCCACTGCACCTGGTCTAATCTAATTTTATTTTAAAGTGTGTATTTCACTAATGCTATCCAACCGTAATGTGGGGCTTCATTAAGTCAAGAGCAGTAACCAAGATGCTTCAAATGGAAAAAAAGTGTTTCTGATATATGTAGAGGGTACAGTCAACATAGCATTAAAATGAATTGGATGTGGAACTTGAAGGATGAATCATCAAAAGATGGAATCTCACCTTTTGAGATGCATACAAATAAGAGATACATTTACAGATACGGAAGGCAGGAAACATTTTTCTCTTTGAGTATCTCTATTTTACCTGAAAATTAGAAAACGAAGTCATGTGTTTTGAGACATGGAGGATCTGGTGGAACAGGGTGTCTTAGTCAGCTCAGTCTGCTATAACAGAAGATCATAGCCTGGGAGGCTGAAACAAAAGAAATTTATATCTCACAGTTCTGGAGGGTGGGAGTGCAAGATCAAGGTGTTAACTAATTTGGTTACTGTGAGAACTATCTTCCTGGCTTGCCAGTGGCTGCCTTTTTACTGTGTCCTTACATGGCAGAGATACAGAAAGAGCTCTGATCTCTTACTCTTCTTATAAGGACACTGATCCTTGGGGGTGCCCATGTCATGGCTTCGTCTAAACTGAATTACCACTCAAAGTGTCCACTTCTGATATTATCATATTGGGGATTAGGGCTTCAACGCATATACTTCCGGGGAAAGCAAGTGTTCAGTCCATAACATGGAGTAAATATTTAGAACAATTGTTAGGAACTTCGGAGAAAACTCAGCCTAGAGACTTTTGGAATGACCACAAAATGGTGTGAAGTATCCAGTTGAGGTTGCAGGCCATAGTTTCTCAGTGGCAGCAATAAGCACATTCTTGAGGTCTTTTCCAGAAGCGTTCATGGGACAAAGATATTTGACCTGAATAGATTTGTAGAATAGGTATGACAAAACGAGTAAGTGGAAAGTAATTGAGAGTTGAAAATGATAAGACTTGAAGAAATGCATACTGTCTTCATATCAATATTTATTTATTTACCCTGACAGAAAATACAAGTTTTCTGGATTAGAAAAATTCCAATTATTTACTCACGTGACAATCTTAGCTCTGATACCTCATGCCCGAGTTCCTCAAGCAGCAACAGAGTGAGGATCAGACAGGGCCTCGTATACATGGTTTGTACCAGAGGAGATCATCTCTGTAATTACGAACCATGGAATCTATGGACGGCAGTTAGCATGTTTACCTCACTTGAGGGTAATCTTTATTCTGGAATGTAAAAGCCATCCTCTCTGAGGAAAGGAGGTAAAGTTCTTGGGTAAGTTTCATTTTGAATGTAAATAAATGGCTCTAGGAGAATTGTCTCTAAATCTCTCTAGAGGTTTCTTTTCACTCTCAAGATTTGTTTTCCATTCAAACATTTTTTAGTCAAGGGGCCAGTAACCATCAGAGCCCTGATGATAAAGAAACATGACAATATTGATGAGGCATTGTTTACTGACCACGTGGTATTAATGCAGGTCCTATGGTAATATGAATGGTACAGTTTATGGATCAGATTTTTCACACAAAGTACACGTGTCTTAGTCCATTTTGTCTTGCCATAAAGATATATGGGGCTGGGTAGCTTATCATGAAAAAAGATTGCTTTGTTTCACAACTATGAAGGCTGGAAAGTTCAAAATTAGGCTTTTGAATCTGGTGAGGGCCTCAGGCTGTTTCCATTCATGATAGAAGGTGAAGGAGACCCCAGTTGCGTAGAGCTCACATGGGGAGAGAAGTAAGAGAGTTGGGGAGAGGTGTCAGGCTCTTACTAACAACCAGCTGTAGTGGGAACTTACAGAGCAAGAACTCACTCACATTAATCTATTCATGAGGGATCTGCCCTCAGGACCCAAACACCTCCCAACAGGCCCTACTTCCAACACTGGGGATCAAATTTCAACATGCGGTGTGGAGAGAACAAACATCCAAACCATAACAGCAGGTGAATGTCACCTGAATTGAGGAGAGTGAGCACTAACAAAATTAGAAACTGGGTGGGCTAGTCCTACAGATTCTTTAATATCTCAGAGGTTCAGAAATAATTTTTAAAGCCCTTAAAGAATATGTTGCCATGCTCAAATATAAAGAAAGTAGCGTATTCAGAGTACATGAAAAGAAGAAATTTTGTAAGCAAGCAAGAAATGATCATTGAAAGCCCAAAGAACTTACATCCGTCCCCTACCCCCACTACCTTTTAATGGATTTCATTGGAAAATACACAGCTTTCTTTAAAAAAAAAAAATCAAATAAAGTGGGCTCTTGGGAAAAGCCTAGTTTGAGTTAAAGCAAAGAGGAACTGAATGTGTTCTATGATGCAGCTGAGTAAATATTGTTTACCATGAAATCAGCATTCTGGAGACTACAAGTGAAAGAACAGACAAGAAAAGATCTGTAGGACAAGAAGTGAAGGTAGAGAACATTCCAAACAATCTCATAATGAGTTTTAAGAAGAATCAATAAGTTAAAGAGTTTATTTTGTAAGTGGTTGAGGTTATAGGAATCTTAGAACAAGACTCTTAAAAAATTATCTTCTGACCTAAGCATAGAACTTGAATTAATGTTTGTTAAGCAGTTATTTGCAATCTTATAATAATTTCTTCAACGTTCAAATTCATTTGTGAGCAAGTACTCAGAAGAGATAAAAGAATGGTAGACATTCATATTGAAGACGCTTTACAAAGCATCTCCACACACAGCGGATCTGTGACTGTGGGCAGTGAGGAGGGTTCTGAGAGAAAAATCCTAGAAGCTGGGGTCCAGATTACGAGGAGCAGGGAGACCTCTCTCAGGTCAGGTTTGTCTCACAGTCTTGGACAGATATTTAACTAAAAATCAAAGAAACTGGAGAAACCGCTACTATTTTACTATTTTTCCTCCTTTGTATTTCATTCTCCTTGAGTTTCACTTGCTCTTTCTTCTCCCTTATTTTTTGCTTCCTACTTATCACTCCTCATCCTTCACCCTGTCTTTTTCTTTCTCCCTTCATCACCTTTTTTTTTTTTTTTTTTTTTTTTTTTTTGAGACAGAGTCTCGCTTAGTTGCCCAGGCTGGAGTGAGTGGCGCGATCTCGGCTCACTGCAAGCTCCGCCTCCCGGGTTCCCGCCCGAGTAGCTGGGACCACAGGCACCGCCACCTCGCCCGGCTAAGTTTTTTGTATTTTGAGCAGAGACGGGGTTTCACCGTGTTAGCCAGGATGGTCTCCATCTTGTGACCTCATGATCTGCCCGCCTTGGCCTCCCAAAGTGCTGGGATTACAGGCGTGAACCACCACGCCCGGCCTCTTTTTTATTTGTTTATTTTTTTTCTCTTTAACTTTTTTCATTTTCTTCTTTCTCTTTTCTGGAACATTGCTGACCACCTCCCATAAAAAAGGAAGAGTTGTGTTCGACCTTTTTAGCCTGTTCTGGTCCAAGGGGTAATATGCTTCTCAGAGGTTCTCTACGTGCTCTATTTAAAAATCTATATTTCCAATAACTGCTGATTGGCCATAATTCATGTGACCCTATTCTGAGATATTGGTCAGTAGGAGGAAGACTGAAGTGTTATGACCGGGCTCATAATTTATTACTGAGTCCCAGTTTAAGAGAATGATAGTACAAGTAGCAGTGTTAGAACCTTGATAATTAAATTTATAAGGCAAATTCCTCTAGATTACTCATCTGTATCAATTCTTCTTTTGGCAAATGGGTTTCTGATACTAATGTACAACCTTGAATCACATTTCTTTTAATTAAGATCCTTACCCCTACTTTCATCCATATTGCAGAACAGGCAGCTGCGTGCTTATTCAATTTACTCAGAACATGGCCAGTCTAAACAATGCTGTGATAATCATTGAAATGTGAAATAACACAAAATGTACATTGGCATGCAATAAAACATCTGATACTCTTCCCCAAAAATCTTGTTGAAAACTTAAATGTTTAAGGTTTTTTGTCTTTGATAAAGTAAATTTTTTTTTATGTTTACTTGAGAAAAAGAGAAAAATACCCCAAAAGGAATTGACTGAAAACAGTAAAACTCATCCAATTTAGGGTTTTAAGTGTGGATTACTAAATTTTGGATATGTTTTATTTGATATTTTTAGTACTTCCTATTTAAGTTAATCAAGTAACATGATCGCCCCAAATGTTCATTGTAAAAACTGGGCATATGAAATTAGAAGAAAAAAAATGAGTTTCAGAAACTATTTTAACTTTTGCTTAGTGTCATTTTAGTTCAAGTTTTGGGCAGAGATTCAGGCCAGTTCTTATTTTATCCAAACTAGTGCATCCCGAATCATAATGCTAGCAACCAGCTGTGTTGATTCACTTGCATTTGGTACATGTTTTATTGGGTTGCAGAGGAAAAGAATTTAATTTTATTATGTGCTCAAACAAGGGTACTTTTTAAGTCAAAAACAACACAGGACCATCTCTTATTTTTGCCACACTTCTTATGACAGTAATGAATGATCACGTTATTTGCATCTTTTACGCTAGTCCACAACTAATTTGAAATAAACTTTTTTCCTTACTAGAATATAAAATAGAAGCCTTTAATTTGTTTTATTATTTAATAATTTAAAATATCAAATTAATAGTCTCTTCCTTAAGTTATTGGTTAGAAGAATATGTTAAAAGATGCCCAAAATGACATTATATCCTATTATAAAGTCATCTGTCCTGTTATTTTGATTTACATGCAGTCAAGAAAAGATAATGAAAATGTGGAGATTGACAATATATGAGTTCAATATATAAACACACACACACACGTACAGGTACACCCACATCATTCAGTATTAGTTAAGTATCAGTCAATTTGTTTCCACATTATTGAAAAGAGACATCACTTCCAAATTGACTTTATACATAAATTCAGCTGACTTTGATTCATTTGTAAATAAAATGTAAAGTAGAGTGAGCTAAATAACTGGCAATATCCCAGAATATTTTACCTCACCATGTTAATTTAAGATACAATTTTGAATGTGTTTGACCATGGAAAATTACCTGCTCGATTAGGTGCTCCATATACACATCATATTTGAGACTAACTCCAATTAAATTCTAATTAAATGCAATAAAATTATACTGTGTTCTTCAGATACCCCAAGATTGAAAATTAGGTAAACTGCTTCTAAAAATAAATGCAAATATGTATATAGGTGAGGGTTTCCATGATATAATCTAAATAAACTGGAAAGCCTATTAAGTTAGATTCTATACTTGTAGTACTTCAAAATTTCCTATATTATGTTCATAACAAAAGTTATTTTAATTACCTTGATATATAGGACTAGTCTGCATAGGAACAAGTCGGTTCCTCCAGAATTGTTTTATGTAAATACATTTCTGAAACTTCAGCTAATACATATTATATTCTCATTTTATTTTTATGATAACAAAAGCATGCATACCTGTTTGATAAGCAAATGATACCTATTATATAATACATAATTCAGCATTTTAATATCAAAATAAGAATCTTTACATGATGCAATTAGGACTCAGAATCTAAGAATGTAAAATAATAAAAGCAGTGTATCTTGTTACTGAGCAGGCTCAAACTGTAAAATTATTCATTTCTTGTCAAATTACTAACATATTAAATAAACCACTATTAAGAAAACAGTTTTTTCCATGCGTAGAAATAATTCTAAATACTTTTCTCTTCACATTTTTCAAGTCTCAGTCCTAGGAATCTGTGGTCAGTGAAGGGCAATTCCAGTAGGTGGAGTAATAGTAAAGCAAATACTCTGTGTGACGCTAACTCTGCTTCTGTTGGCATTTTGGGCAAAAATTAGCATAAATCAGATGAGGTTAATATAGAATAGAAGCAAAAAGCATAAGTATAGATAAACACATTGCTTTGCACGGTAAATGTATTGCTGTAGAACAAAAACATATTCCCTTTAGTCTTCAATTTTCTCTGTATTTTTCTTGTGCACTTTAAAGAAGTTTCCTGGAGAAGTTGCGTTTAATACAAAAGTCTGAGAGACTAGCTCATTATCAGCAGCACTAAATTTGACAGAGAGCTCCTATGTAATGTGTTGGGGGAAATCAGAAAGGACAGGCTCAGGCAAATTCAACGTTGGTATTAGGGTCGTTTGAGACTTCAGAGAGCGGCTTTTCTAATAAGGTCATGGCCTTGCCAACCCACACTTCTTTAGCCTGGTCAGAGCCTTCACTGTCCTGTGCGGAAGCATGACAGAGAGATCTTTGCCAAGGAGAGGGGAGACAGAGACACACACACACACGCACACAAAGGATGGATGTTCTCTATACATCTAATTCTGTTTCTCCTAGGAAGCATATTGCGCGTCACCAGAAGTTTATTTACCAAGCAAATATAGATAAATATAAAAATGTTCATTTATTTTATATCTATTTTCAAAACTGAAGAAGAATGTACATTTCTATACTTGTCTGCCATCTTCCATGATTCAGGGCAGAAGCCTCCCCCCCGACACCTAAACTCTGGTCATGAAATCTTACACAGAGCTCCACTTGAACAAGGAAATGTGTGTCTGGTGCTAAAAGGAGGGCCCGGGATCACTCCTGGAACGGACGGCAATTTACAAGGTCTCCTGTGTGCTTTTTAGTTCTTGTAGGTAAATGTAGAGACTAATCCTCAGCATGCCAGAATATTCTGGTTTAGAATCGTAAAGATCTAATGGCCAGCTTGTTTTTATGTTTTTTTCTTCAGCCTGTGAAGCGGAGTATGTTAGTTAATGCCTTGAAATCTAAATTACATACACTCCTGTAGTCACACCCAGAAACATAAAGCGCCTTCAATCTTTTTATATCTTCAAAGTATTACAAATAAATAATTGAGATCAATTGAAAAAACATGCATTTCATTAGTCTAGTTGTTGCTTCTTTGTGTTATGTCTGACATTGTCCATTAACCAGATAAATAAATGTAGGCATTATTTTACCAAATATGCACAAATGGGAAAACATTATTATAAACCATGGATCCCATATTCTATAATAATCATTTGTTATCAAATATTTTCCTTTAAGATGGTTTAACAGCATTATAATTCTGTATCATCATAGAAATAAAAAAGATGATGAAATAGTTAACTAGTATTCTACTGAAATTACTCAAAAATAAACTGCAAATACTTAAATTCATCTTCTCACTTTTATTCTCTTTATCTCCCTGTATGTACCTTCACTAATTTAGGGGAAATATATAGGATGTGGCTTGTACACTTCTACAGTCTGTCTGAATTTACCTCGCTGAGACTCATTAGACAAATGAGCATAAGATTCCAAAAATCCAAAAGCACCTCATAATGGGCATTTACATTAGCATAATTGAATAGCACAGAAGTTAACAAAAAATGCTTTAAGATCTAAACAAAAGTAAGCCTTTAATCAAGACACTCTTGATTCTTTTTATAAATGTTAAATAGAGAGAAAAATCAGTGCTTTCATGTAAATATTTTCCACATCATAATCAACTCAAATTTTGCTAATTTCTCTTGTCTGTGTAATTCCATATCCCTCACAAGCACATAACCATTTTTGAACAGCAGATCTGTAGAATCCCTGAAGACACATTGACATTTTTTCCTCATTTTGAGGGGATAAAAAATTTATGAGTTACTACCAGGAGGATAAAAGTATCTTATCTGGGAATAGTCAATCAATTAAGTGAAATAAATTTTATTGGAATATATTGTGTTGGTGGGAACATTCCCTCTCTCTGATTTCATATGAAGGTACTTGTGTTAGAATATTACCCCTTATGACTCTCACCAGCTTTTATTTCTGCATTTACTGAATACCTGACTGGTTGATAACAAGACACTGTCATTCACTGATGGGTTCATATTGCTTGAATTTGTAGAATTAAAGCATTGAAAGTTTTCAATTACAGAATATTTGCTTTTTTTTTTCCTACCTCAACCAGAAGAGGCAGCTATCTTGAAAACTCAAGTTGCTTTGCAGACACAGGCTTTTCCTCAGATATATGGGTTGTTCCAAGATATTCCCAAGTACAGAAAATGGGGATAATGTAGGAATAGGAAAGAATAATACCCAAACCTTTTAAAACAGAAATCTAAAGTGACCTATACTTTTTTATGTTTATACATTTATATCCTTCTGACTGACTCTTGTGTCTTATTTCTCGATTAGCCTTCAATTTAGGAAGGAAGGAAATAAGTGCTATGAATCAACTGACTCAATCCCTAGATAGTTTGAAGACATTCTGGTAACAGCTCTGCTCTTAAGTATGGCATCAACTTTGAAATACTTCGCTTGAAATAACTCAGTTTGGTTTACTAAAAATGAGAACATTGCATCAGAGAAAGTTTACTATTATCTCTCATATTATCTAACTAGTAAAATTAACCAGAAGATAGTTGTAAAATAACAGTACAATCAGCTGATATGACAATATTTTCCTTGATAAAGCAGCCACTTAAATGTTAAGGCCTTCTTATCAGGCCAATGTAACATTAACAGGTTGAATCTTTTCTAATACATTTCGGTTACTAGATTATGAAATGAATTTTTGATTATATATTTCAGTTTAGGCTATGCAAATAGAAGAATTCATTTTGTCAAAAGATAGCATACTGTGGCTTCCTGCATACGAGGCTTTAATTTACTAAAAAGCTTCAATGAAAGCATTGATAAAACAATATTATTTAAGATTATATAAAGTAGTAATAAATTAGGATGACACTCTCAGCACAATTAGAAGTATAATTTTACAAATAATTAGGTCAAACTTCTGTAATGTCTTTCACTTCAAACTGATATGCTATATTATCTTACAATCTCCTCTAGAGAAAAATGGGTAGTTCTGAAAAATTTTACAGTCTCTTCTTAAAGACAGTACCAGTAGTCTTGAATTTTAAGTAAAAATTAAAACTGGCAAAAAATTTGGCCTTATGGCCCTATTAATATATGAAGTCACAAACTCAAGAGAATTAGCTCAACAGGAAGGAAAAAAAAGAAAAAAAACCCTGCACATCTATATTGGAGACTATTGTTCAAGGATAGAAAGCAGATTTTTTTCCCTTACAAATGTAACAGATTAATGTGTTTGTGGATAGGAAAGAAATTCTAGAGACTCTCTTCCTAATCTCTCTGACATACAGGCACACACTTGTACAATTTTAAAGGCATAACATGGTTTAAAGTAGAATATTATATATGGCACCTTGTGACTTGAAAATGATGTTTCCAGTAGGAATGTAATACTAGCACAAAGAAAGTACATTTTGGAGAGGGAAAAAAAATCATTATGTAGTAAGATCCATCTTATCTAGATGGCAAAAGAGGTCATGTCAGTCATGAAGGACAATTCCAAACTATAGCAGCTGAGCAAAATTCCATTATAAATCATCTCAATATAACATCTCAATATACATAGAATCAATTTTATGAAGTCATCAAATCGTGACCTCATTTTGATAGTGATATATAAAGTAACTGTAGACCTGGCTTCGCTACTAACTAGTACAATCATGGATTGATGCTTCCCCTTTTTGAGTATTATTGTCCCCATCTGTAAAATATGAGGATTAGAATAGGTGATCTCTAAAGGTCCCTGTGGAGTGAACATTCTGTGTTTGTTTTCCTGAAAACACAGAGAGAATGCACTCAAAATGTTATTCTTATTTCTCAATCAGCACTCTTGAATGTGATTATGTTGTATTTTAAATGAAGAATAAACAAACTATAGGTTTAGTTAAGCTACATACATCAATTATCGAGAAATACGAGTGAATTCTCCACCTGCTCAGAAAAGAAAGTCGCTTATGAAAATATTTATTTAAAAGGCAATGCTTTTTGATGTTGTGAAGCCTTCTAATTCAAATCTATATGACTTACTAGTTCTCAACATATATACATTACGTAATAAACGTATGGGCATAAAATAACCTCAAATCATTAAGTGGTTTAAGTTATAAAAGTAACTTGTATGCTTATAAAATAGTCTTCTGCTGGATTTATCAATGTCAACACTATTGACGTATTGGGCTGGATAATTCTTTGGTGTGGAGAAGTGTCCTGAGTATTGTAGGATGATTGGCAACATCGTTGGCCTCTAGATGTTACTATCAACCCCTCCCAATAAGTTGTGGCTATCAAACCTGTCTCCAGGGAAGCAAATATCTTCTAGGAAGTAAATGGTCCCTGATTGAGACCCACTGGTCCCCTGAAATGTTGTCTATGTACGCATGCTATCAGGAAAGTGTTCCTTAAAATGCTGTCATCCTAATGGATATAGAAAGTAGAATAATAGACATTGCCAACTTTAAAGGGTGGGTAGGTGGCAGGGGAGAGACCAGAAATTACTTAATGGATACAGTGTACACTATTTGGGTGGTGGCTACATTAAAGCCCAAGTTTCACATATACACAATATATCCATGTAACAAAACTGCACTTGTACCCCCAAAATCTATTATTTAAAATAAAGTTTTTTAAAGAAGTTCTCATCCTAATTTTCCACCATATATTCTTCAATCAGTTGTAAATGTTTATTACATTTTGTGTGGAATTCTAGCAGCATACCAGTAAAAAAGGAAGATTATTTCATCTTGATTTTCCTAAAACTTTGAATAAAATTACAGTGAAGCCATATAAAAACCCAAATAGGGCTTCTGCTGAAGAACTGAATTCAACAAAGTAGTTCCCTTTACACAAAATCTCCTTATTACTGGACAAACAGTCTTATGTTCCTGTGTGCTGTATAACTAAGATGCAGCTGATTGAATTCTATGCCCTTCTTCATGACCTCTGCACTCAAAATATTTTATTATGCTAAAGAAAATCATCCTTTTTACCACTGGTTTTGAGCCAGCAAGTTCTTTGGTTCCTAATGAAAATGCTTTATTTACTAAGAGTTTTGTTTTGTTTTGCCTTCCTTGTGAATCTATAACATTCTCATTATTATTCATTTGCATATATTGAAGCTTATTTCATATATATTAATATTTTAAAAGTAAGCATGATTACAGCTACCATGCATCTATGCCCTGGAGAATTCTATTGAGGCAAAGTCATAACTGGTATTAAACCTAGAGAGAATTATGCGTGTCCATAGAGAGAATGTTATTCACTCAGAGCATGGCCACATGGTGACTTCAATCAGGTTTACTTTTCAAGTGTTAAATGGACTGAGTGACTCTAAAGGTTTTTGGATCCTGTCCAAAACTGGAGTTGTGTAGTTTCTGTTGTAAGTTCAGGTTCTGTGGTTAAATTGGAAGAATCTTTAATATGAAGAAAATAAGTCCAATTCCTAAAAGAAAATGTATTACACAAAATAAGATTATAGTTTATTTATATGCTAATTAGTAAAGCATGTTGCAAATCCAAAGAATGCCATGGAGTTTTTTTTCTTCTAAGCATAAAGAATACAACCAATGCTACTTATGCACTAATAAGGTTTATTTTTTTAATAGTAATGATCCTTTTTCTTTCATTCCGTACTCATCTACTGAAAAGCATCTCAAATAGTGCATTTTCTTATCAAATGTATAATTTCTAAAACTTACTTGCCACATTCATTCTTATTAAAAAAAAATAGCAAGAATGTTTAAAACTATAATCGCTATAAATCTAAATGCAACTTAAAAGAGTGAACTGAAATGTTCCCCTGCAGATTTAACTGTTATTCTCCTCACTGTCCAATAACATAGTGAGTTGCAATTACAACTGATCGTTTATCCCAGCTACTATATATATTAAAATTCCACATATATTTCATACTCTGTTTTCTATTTGTCATTCGGGTATGTAACTTTTACCAAGTATTCTAAAAGTAAGGCAAAGTTAATGTTTAATGTTTTTTTGTTTTGCTTTAACCCAGGGGGAAAAAAGGTTTATTTTTAAAGACTACTTCTGAGTTAATATAATTTAAGGTATACAAAGAAAAGGGTTAATCAGATATTTGCAATAATGAGTTAATGTAGATAAACAATAAAGAGAATTCAAGTTTGAATCCTGACATTACTTAGTTATAAGGAGAATTGTTCACTTTTTTTCTATCAATATTTATAGAAAAGGTAGCAGTATTACAATGGGCTACCAGCTCAGAATCAGACTGCCTGCATTTTCTTCTCTCTTCTATTTCCTTGCCTTAAATCATGGGGATTTAATTAAACACTCTGTCCCTCAGTCTCTCTAGCTTCTTTATTCTTATTTTTGTCTAACATGTATGTGTGTCATTTAAATTAAATCACACAGTACATGTATGTTATTTTGAACAGATAAGCATAGTAAGCACTCAATAAGCATTAGCCCTATTACTATGTAATTCTCACTTTTGCTGAAAATTATGAAAATATCAATTCATCTTCAAACACCAAAATCTCATCTTAAATTAACACGTGTTATGGGAGGGACCCGGTGGGAGGTAATTGAATCACGGGGGCAGGTCTTTCCTGTGCTGTTCTTGTGATAGTGAATAAGTCTCACAAGATCTGATGGTTTTAAAAAGGCGAGTTAACGTCTCAAGCTCTCTTCTCTTGCCTGCCGCCATGTGAGAGGTGGCTTTCCCCTTCTGCCATGATTGTGAGGCCTCCCCGACCACGTGGAACTGGGAGTCCATTAAACCTCTACTTTTGTAAATTGCCCCGTGTTGGGAATGTCTTTCTTTATGAGCAGCATGAAAACGGACTAACACAGACAACAAAATATATTATGTAAGGCCAGTCATGCAAATTATTGTGCATTTTGTCATAAAATAAAAGTTTATTTGTATATTTCAACACAACTTTAATATTTAATGAATACTTTTCCTCTACAAAGAGTAATAGATTCTCAAAATGAAAATCAATTATTGTAACTTAGATTTTATTTCTAGTTGTTTATAAATCATGAAAATAAATGTTTATCTTAAAGCCAGTTCTGAATAAAGAATAGCAGAATATGCTAACCAAAGTATATCATTTGGCATAAGGATTACTTTGAGCTGAAGACAATTGAAAAGAAGCTGATACAAAAAATTCTTTCCCCCCAACCCTGTTTGCAAGGCATAAATTTATAAAGGTGTCCCTTCTCCCCTTTATACTGGGAAGGACAAAAGTTGGTCAGCAAAGACAACCTTAGACCCTTATTATCCTGAAGACTTATTTGTCCAGAGGAATCTATGTAACAAACTTTATTATCCTTTGTCTACCATTAGTTCCCCTTATATTTGCCTTGCCGCAATTTGTTGCCCCTAAAGACTTAAGGTCCTTTGCCTTTGTCTTGTCACATCTCTAAAATTGAATTGTCTTTTGTTGAAGATGATATATAAGCTGATGTTCTAAGTCTTTGAGAATTGCTTATTGCCTGGGTATCTCCTATATATATAAGAAATTAATGTCAATAAAACTCTTTTTTTTTTTCTTGTTAATCTGTCCTTTGTTATAGGGGTCCCAGATAAAAATTCAGAATGGTAGAGGACAGTTTATTTTTTTCCCCTACATATACATAGGTATAATCTCTTTACCTTACTTTCAACTATAATATACACTAAAAATTGTTGGCATCTCTTGCATTGTTTCTGCTTGTCTGGAAAAATTTATGTATTTTGTAATTTAATCTTCACAATGACCTCATAATTTAGATATTACTATCCTAATTTATGGTATGAAAAAACAGAACCCACAAGTTCTAGGAGGAAAACTGTGATTCAAAATCAAATCCATGTGATTCTTACCATATTATGGCTTGAGTGAAATGACAGCCTTAAGTTTCAAGGAGCCCTCTTACTTGAATGCATGTATTTGCTTGAAGACTTGATCCAGGGAAAGAAGATAGAGAAAGATAAATACAACTTAAAACAAAAGAAGATAAGTATCCCCAATTTTCATGGCACATAGAAGCAAAGTAAAATTAGCCTGGGGTGGCTTTCTGACTTTTTCCACCTATTTTTAACTCACCACTCCAATTTATCAGTCTCTAAAATATTCCTGTCTGAAATAAAGATGTGGGGGGAATGAAATCTTTGAAAGTAGCTGAGACATGTGCCAGGGGCTGTGCTAGGAATGATATCATTAACTACATGTTATAAAAAGAAAACCTTGGGGGAGATAGGGAGACTGAGGCTTACAGAGATGAAGAAATTTACCCAAAGGCTTGGCAAGTCGGGTTGACATTTGAAAGTGATTCTGTCTAACACTAAAACCCAAACTTTGGAAGTGGAAATTTGTTCTTTTCAGTAAACTAATTTAAGGATTTTCTGGCCCTGTGCACGTAGATCCTTATTTTAAAACAAAAATGGTCAATAAAAATAATTGTATTTATTCTCTGTAACTCTCAGTCACATCCCTTCATTAACCAGCAGTGGAATTAGATACATTGATTTCTGAGTTAAACTCTGATATCCTGAATGAAAATTAATATGTAATAAATATTTTTACACTATTTGAACCGTAACTTTATGCTATTTAATTCAACTTCAAAATACTAATACATAGGAGTATTAAATACCATTTGCCATGATGGTTTACAATATCTAATGCAAAAAAGAAAATTATGAATCATTGCTTTCTTTAGTGCAGTCCTTCAAAAATATCAAAGATATTTCAAAAGATGAAGTGTTACTTTTTTAAAAGATAAGCTAAAATATCAATGAAAGAAATTCACAGTAAGAACAACTTACAGTGGGAGGCTGAGGATTAAAATTTCTCTCATTATAAAGGACTCTCAGTAGGAAGCTGGGTTATTTCTGAGCTTAGTATAATACAGATGAAGCCTGACATGAACCTATAAGCAGTAGCAAAAATGACTTTGGATAAGGTTTAACTTTACAGTAATTTGCAACTACCAGATCAATATTTCAAGGAAGGCATTGAATGCTACTTAACTTACTTCTGGTTTCTGAAAAATATCTAAATATGTAAGAGTTTAAAAACATAGAATACAATTACATATACATTTATAGCTATTGTCGCCACTGTAGGTATCTTCCAAATAATTGCTTTATATTATAGTCATGTATTATAATGACTGTAATATTCTTTTTCTTAATTGAAGTTGGTTCTCTATTGTGTTTGTGGCTCATCTCTTCAGTAGGTGTCAAAAAAAAAAAAATCCAAGAAAGCAGTCATAGATTTATAGTCTACACCATGTAATTAGCACACACTTGCTGAATAAATGAATGAATGCATGAACCGGTCCTAGATTTTTAAGACAATGTTTTGAAATGGAGATGTTATTTTCAAGGTGAAATTTGAACTACAAATCTGTGAATAATTTGATTTGATCACTTAAATATTTATTTCTGTAACATTAATCTTACCTGTTTCCCCAAAGTAGGAGAAGTAATAATTAAGTTAGAACTAATAAGCCAGAAGCGCCTCCTGCGGGCTCACAGGAAAAGCAGTAATCTTTCTTTACATTTTGTTACTCCTATCTTGCTTGCAATGTAAAATGGCCTAGCACCTGCTCAGACTTGAGAGAGAGTTCATTAATATTTAATTTAGACGACTAAAAAGGGAAAAACATTATTCTTATGCAAAATTATCTTTTTCTCCAAAACGATTTCCTTGTTTTACAAAAATGCCACAAAAATTCCACACAGATTTTCTTTTATCTAGCACCAATAAGACACATATTTTTTAAAAAACAAGTTTTACGTACTTTTTCAGCTTTGTTTTTTCAGCTTTGTTCAGATGTGATTGACAAAAAAAAAATTATTATTATTTAAGGTGTACAATACAGTATTTTGATATATCTTGTATAATGATTCCCAAAATCAAAGTAATTAACGTCTACATCACTTGACATAGATAGATTTTTGTTGGGGTGGAGGAGAGTTTTTTTTTTGTTTTTTGTTTTTTCTTATTTTTTGGCTGAGAACACTTAATATCTATCTACTCCTTTAATACATTTTAAATATATAAAACATACAGGATACTTCATGAATTCACATGTCATTTTTGCAAAAGGGCCATACTAATCTCTGTATCATTCCAATTTTAATATATGTACAGCTGAAGTGAGCAATAGTCCTCTATTTTTGTGAGAGGAAATCCTCCTTCTTTAGAAAATCTGCTTTTTTTGTAATATTGAGATTTCAATAATATTGACTGAAACTTATTGCCTATGAAAATCTTTTAAACGGAATCTTAGAATTGATGAGATATAAACTTGGTGAGGCCATCATCTCTATGAAACACTATAATAAATATTAAAATTAAAGAGACATTCGATGAAAAGAAGAGCCTAGTAGCAGCAATAAAGATGACATCATAGACAAACAGATCCGCAGCAAAGCTGTCAACAGCAATAATGGGAGCCAGAAGACAGGGGAGTGATTTCCTCATAATGACAGAAAACACAGCTATCAACCTGGATTCACTGGCACAACAAAACTCTCTACTAATACTGAAAGTAAAATAATGATAGTTTGCAATGAACTAGGCTTGATTTTACACTGATATTTCTTACCCAAAGAAATTTCTAAACTATATAGTTCAGGGAGAAAAAAAAATCCCGAATGGTCTGCGTTGCAAGAAATAACAGTGAAAAAAAAATTGTATAGTAAAGACGTGAAAATACAGGGGTTTGAGGTGAACATGAAAATGCCATCTACAAATCTGGAGGCCAGAGCAGATTCTTCCCCAGCAGCCCTTAGAAGGAAACAGCTTGCTGACACCTGGTTTCAGACTTCTAAGTTCTGATTGTGAGATAAGAGATTTATGTTGCTTAAGCCATGAAAAAAGAAAAAAAGGTATGAAAATCAAAATAAGTCATTTTATACAATGATAACATAAAAATAATGTAAAATATGTTTGGCTAAAAAGAAGGAACTAAAATCGTGAAATCTAGTCTGTTTGTGAAACAGACTAGGGTTGATCTGGTTGAAAGGGTTCTAAAGTCTTTTAATCATTCATACGGTGATTGAGGTCAATATTAAAGAGTGAATTGAAAATAAGAGCTGGAACTCAAAACTTTCATAGTTTACAAAGTAAAAATCAATGAAAAATAGTGGAAAAAAACCATTTCAGTTGATACATAAAAGGAAAGAAAGGAGGAAATCAGATCATAAAAAGGTAGGAAAAGTATAAAACCCTAAATAAAATAGAGGTACGTCAAAATGTATCAAGCATCAAAAGGACTATACGTGTCAATTAAGCAAAACATAGATTGTGGAAAATCAAACATTTCACAATGTGCTATTTATGAGCAGTATACAGAAAACATAAAGACCATAAAAATGTTTAAATGCAGATTAGAACAAGAAACTCGAGTGGATATATTAATATCAGAAAAGAAGACTTTAGGACAAATACATATAAAGGAAGGTGAGGTGCGAGTCACTACATAATGATAAATGTTCAGTTAAATGGAAGCCTATGGCAGTTCTATATTTGTTTACAGCTATTAAAATAGCAGTGTTAGCAGAGGTAAAGCCAGGTGTTCTAAAATTTAAATAGTAATGTCTAAGTAGTTTATTTTCCTCTTATTTATCCAAAGTAGAACAGCAAGCTCTCTAATGCTGGTGAGAGAATTTTGCGCCTCAATTCCTCAGGGATTAGATTTCTTCTGCATCATTTGTTGGTCACACTTAGGTGTAGTTTTCATCATCATGGTCCAAGAAGGTAGAATTTCGTGTCCTATGCTGTAAACTAGAAGGGACAATAACGAAGACAAAAGGTCTCTGCCAAGTATCTTTCCACAACTTTGAAAAGATGCCATATTACACTGCTTAGATTCCATTAGCCATATCTTAGTGATAACATCATGTATAGGTGCAAAGGAGGCTGGCAATGGTCATCTGTGCAGCTCCTATAATATTGAAGTAGAGACAGGCTGGGTGGCGGGGAGGACAGCCAGCAGCCTCTGCTTCAATAATCTCAAAATATAGAAATCAAAATTGATAGAACTGCAAGGAAAAACTGAAAACCACTACCATAGTGAAAGATTTCAACTTTCCTCTCTCAAACACTGAGAAGTTAAAACCACAAAAATATTGGTATATATATAATACTATATACACAGTATTATACTGCATACTATATATACAGTATTATATATATATAATTAGCATGGTGGTTATATATATTTGTATATAATAATTATCATGCTAGATTAAAAGATATATATAATCTATACATGTAGTACTCTGAAACTATTGAAAAATGTGTTTCCTCAAGAATAAAGTACACTCACAAAGTTGGTCAAATACTAGGTTATGAATGAGATAGATATTAACAAAATTTCAAAAAGTCTGTGTCAATTAGATCATGAATAAAATTTAAATGAATTATATAATAATTACATTTATTAATAATGTAAATGCATATGCTTAGAAATTGTCTTCTAAATATTAATATTTAATAGATCAAAAAGTCTATAGAAATTTTTAAATAAGTATATATGTATAAATGCATATACTCAGAAATTGTGTTTTCTAAATATTAATATTTAATAGATCAAAAATAAATAGAAATTTTTAAATAAGTATATGTGTGTGTGCGTATTTTAGGCCTTGATAAACAAAGTGAAAACAGTTCTTCTGCTATTAAAAGAAATTGAAATTCTTAGAAATTCAATGACATCACAACTAAAAATAAATGAAGATCAAATATTCCTGAAAAAAAAATCGACTGAATCAGTTCTTTTAAGTATTCCAAAAAGTGAATCCTTGGACCAAAATATTTTCTGAATAAATTATAACCTTTAAAAGAGATCATTTAAGTCATACCTAAATTTTACTAAAGAATTAAAATGAAGGAATATGATGCAAGTCATTATGTGAAGTTGGTGTAACCTTGTTATCAACACCAGAAAAGGATATAATGAGAAAGGTAAACAAAAGATCAATTCTCCTTCTAAATATAGATGCAAAAATTCAAAACAAAATTTTAGTTAACTGAATCCAGCAGCGCATGAAAATGTACTACATCATGTCTACGCTTAGTTTATTACAGAATTGCAAGGGTGCTTTCTAACTAAATTTTTTTTTTTAAAGTAAGTGCATTATCATATTAAGAGGCCAAAGGAATAATTAATTTAATAAATGCAGGTTTATTTAGTTCTTAATTCAATTTTTAAAAATAGAGACAGGGCCTCACTGCCACCCAGGCTGGAGTGCAGTGGCACTATTATTGCCACTGCGTAGCTCACTGCAGCCTCCAAACACTGGTCTCAAGTGACCCTCCTGCCCCAGTCTCCCAAATAACTAGGATTACAGGAATCCACCACTGTGCCTGAGTTAATTTTTGAAATTATTTGTAGACATATCCAATACAGTAAGACATGAGAAATAAATAAAATTTATACAGATTAAAATAAAAGAAATAAAATCACTACTATGCAGGAATTATATGGTTGCAAACAAAATCTAAAACACTATTCATTAAAATTATTGGCATAAAAACAGATATTAAGAAAGCTGCTGAATGTAATATTAATGTAAAAATATTAATTGTATTCAGGAGAGCTAAAATAATACTTGGAAAATGTCTTCTAAAGAAAAATATTGGACATCATTCACCATGGTAGTTACAATATGTCATCTCTGGATAACCTAATTATAGTAATATATGAATGCAAAAAATTAAAATTGATTGTAAGACATTTAAGAAGACACAAATAAAAATATATAGTGTTTGTGGATTGAAAGGGTCTATGCAGTCATGTCTCTCCAAATTTACTATAGATTCAATTAAATTACTCAAACATTTTCAGCAGATGTTTGTAAAACTTTTTGGAATTGCAAGGCACAGGATTAGCCAAGAGACTCGTGAGGAAGAGAAGCAATTTTAAAGGATCTTCTTTAATCAATTATCAAGACGTTTTAAAAGACTAAATTATTTAAATTAATATTGTGTTAGATTAGGAATAGACAAAACAGCTCCAAAATAAATCCATAACTCCCTGAATTAAAGGTCATTTAACATATTATAGAAGAATCACTGCAGTCATTAATAAATGGTGGAAAAAAGAGACTGTTTAATTAGTGACACTGAGACAACTGATTAGGCATTAAAAAGAAAAAAGCAAAAGGAAAAAAAAAGAAAAGAAAATTGGGTCCCTAACTCACAAGTTCCACAGCAATCTACTTCAAATAATAACAATAATAATAAAACCTTTAAAAGACGAGATAAAATAATTTCTTATTGGTTTTGGAGTAGAAATAATATCTCACAACAAGAAGTATTTACTAATTGAACCATATTAAAATTTAAACATATGTTCACCAAAAATCTCTTTAAAGTGGGAAAAAGGAAAACATAAATTTGGAAAAGATATTTGTAGCACATATAAGGCATTATTAAGGTATTATTATTATCCAGTGTATTTTTCAATGTACAAAACATTATGTTTTATAGAATGTCTCTAAACAAGAACCAAACAAGAAAACCAAATGAATAAATGCTGACACTGCATTGCTAATTAGGTATATGCAAAGCAAGAGTATAATGAAGAGTTTATACTCATAAGACTGCCAATACTTAACAATTCCACACATGATGGAAATAGAAAACTATGTACACTGCTAGTGGGATAAATTGACATAATTACATAAGAAACAAACGTCATTATTTTGTAAAGTCATACAAGTAAATTCTTAAGCTAGCAAATGCACTTATGGGATTAGACAAATCGATGCAAATGTGCACTAGAGAAAATGTACCAGAATATTTACAGCAGCATCATTTGTATTGGCAAAAAATTGGAAACAGCCCCAAAGTATTAGAAAACATAAATAAATATAATGCATTGTAAGATATCGGCATTAAATAAAAAAACTCATAGCAATAACATGGATGAATGGATGAAACTTAAGAACGTTGAATAATTATATATAAAATAAAAGCATCAAAACTACATAAAGTATGAAAACACTTTTAAAAGCTCAAAAGAAGTAAAATTAATAATACATTGTATAAGAATGCATACATATAGTAATTACATGTGTAAAGCATACAAATAAAATTCTGAATTTAAAAAACTTCAGATTAGTTTCAATTACAATGAGAGACATGACAATGAAATGGGAAATCAGTAATGATAGTGGTTCTATTAATATCTATTTTTATTATGTTTTGTAATTCATAAATTTGTTACATATATTCTTGTTTCAAATAATGCATAATTGTTCTAGGATGAGCAAATGCAAAATACTGCTGATACCAATTACAGCTACTTGTATTTTTTTTGTAAAAATGACAGAGCTTAATTACCAAGGTATAGTTACAAAATCATAACTGAAAATATTTTAATGATTTTTCTTTACTCTGCCATCAATAATTGATGATAGTTCATCTACTTTGTGTGAATTAAATAAAGACTTTAGTTAAAATTAATAATACACTTACATAAAAGAAAAAAAGGGAATGCATGAGGGCCTTGAAATTAAATTTTAGATTCAAATTATATTTCCTAAGTTAATATCCCATGTCATTTGATCGAAGTCTGACTATCAAGTTAGAAGCAAGAAGAATGCTTCTTTCCAAACAAAAATTTCCTAAGTGTCAGCAAAATGTCCAAACCATCTGTTTCACATTGATGTGCTTTTTAAAACTTTCCTCTTCAAATCAAGGGCATTTCTTTGTTCCAGATTTAAAGAGCAGATGAAATATATTCTAATAGATTCATATCATAAATCTCTAGTGTCTAAGTAGACCTGAAGAAACATCTATCTGTCCTGATCAGTATCTCCAGAGGCTATTATATTCCCATTTTAAAAAAATGTCATCTGTGTGGAGCCCATCTCAGTCTCCAGCTTGTCAGTTCAAGAATATTAGAATACTTCTTCAGTTTTGCTCATTAAGATGTGTATCTTTTCTGCTTCATGAAAAGCATTAATATTCAAAAAATCCAGGGAAAATGCCATACGACAAGTGCTTAAGCTAGAGACTACTACTATGCCAAACATTTGGAGCTCCCCAATTACTACTGGACCCTATTTTTGTCTGGCAACTGTTGTGTTATAAAACAAGTGCCATTTTGAGGCTCAAGTCAGCAGCGTCAATCTAACTGCTAGTTCAGGATGACTTTGTAGCCCTCAAGGATTGCAAGATGTGGATGATTGCTCCTTAGAGGAATAACTGTTGACAGGGCTGGTGAAACAACTCATGAATGATGAACTGAGAAAGCATCCAACTGTTCATGCAGACCTGTAAATGTGCCATACCACAACCTCAGAAAGGATTACAGCAATTTCCCCACGTCTTATTATTTGCCTCTGACCAAGAATGACAGAGATGCACAGACATCACTAGGTATATCCTGGGTATATATCACACATTCTGATCCCTTAACTTCTTTGTATTAAGCAAAGGTATCAAACTCTTAAAACTATTACATATTGAGCACACATCTATTCCCTTTGTTGTAAAATTAATGACTAAAGACAACTCTAGCCAAGTGTAAAAAATGAAGGACAGTCTCACCAAGACTTCACCAATGCACTTCAGCTTCTATCCCCAAGGCTAGTAGCATGTACAATTACTTTTATTAGAACCAACCAATCAAAGGCAACATTTTAAATAAATCTGATACTTTATGAATTTATGTAAATATAAGCACACAGTAGGGATGTTTTGAGTAGCTTTAGTTGTGGAAAAACATTTACTTATCCGTCTAAGAAGAATATATACTGTGAAAAAAGAATAACTTATTTCTCTCCTGTTAGTGCTCTCATTCTGGTAGCAATAGCTATAGTATTTACAAAAGGGACAATATTTATTTATGGTTTTATAAAAAACTATGTCAGCAATTGAAAAAGTAGGTTAGTATACATACAAGAAATAGGGTGATATACTATTTGACACAGAGATGCCATTCTGTGATGTGTCTGATACAAACACCACTTTACACTGCTCATATCTGCTCAAGTATCACAACATACACTTCAAAGTAGCAGTTTAAAATTTAGCAGTTGAATAATACAATCAATATATAAGCATGATTTTATTTTCCTTACCACCCTACATATTGTGTCATCCATTTCGTTTATTTTGTATTTGCTGGTGACCTCCTTGTTAGCCTTTAACGAGCTACGTTATCACAGCCCGTATCCCTCATTGCCTTCTACTTCTCGTGTACTTTCTCTTCTCTGCTTCCCAGGAAAGATACTCTGCAGCCCTTGCGTTTACCAGCTGCTTTGTTCCTTTATGTCCCTTTGTTCCTCGCTAAATTCATTTGACATCTTCTTTATTACAAAATTTCAAATAAAGAGTCAATTCTACATGTGAACAATATTTGAACTGTCAAAAGACCTAAAGTTGTACAAAGAAAACCGTTGTCTAGTGAAGAGATTTTGTTTGTATAATAATTTATCTAATAATAAATCTTTATAATATCAGTATTTTGCTATGAGAACCTCTCTGCGAAGAAGGAAAAAATAGTCTGTGATATCTAAATATGTTTCTTGTCATCTGATCCATTAAACTTATGCTTTGTATCTAAATGCAATTTTTTGATTGTTGTTTTCACTTATTTATTTTAAATAATTTTTCAGCCCCTCCCATTAATTCAGTCTCTAAATAAAATAAAATGGCCATGTTTTCTAATCAGAAATAATTAATTTAGCATGTAAATGAAGACCTAGTCTCCAGGACAATGAGGTAACAAAACAAGAATTACACTATTGCTGCTCCAGAGGGAGTAATTGAAATGATCTGCTTTCATTCAGTTGTTATTATTTACTGTAGTTTAAAACTAAGGGGAAGGACAATTTTGCTCCGTTGCTCTATTGGTTGCTTGATGGTGGTTTTGATGAATATAATTAATTTTTTTCCTAAGTTGTTATAAAACTTTTTTCAGCAGCTGTTATATGAGAATGCAAGTTTAGTTATATTTAAAGTACACTTGAAAAAAAAGTAACATATAACTTAAAAGTATGGAACATCGAGAAACTTCTTATAGAGATTATTTTTACTTATTTTCAAAAGGAGCCATAATCCTTATGTATTACTTAATCCACTGTGTGAAAAATAAATATTTGAAGCAAATAACTGTCTGATTCACATGGCAATTTGAGAGGAAATAGTGGATCACACACATTTAAAAATCAAAGGTCCTAGTAGAGATCGAAAGCGTCATTTCCTAAAGAAAATATGTCTTAAATGTTAGCTTCTAGATTACCTTTTAAGAAATTTCCTCTCATCCCTGATATCCTGTTTTGACATGACCTTCTAAGGAAACAGATGGTTCATACCAAGTAAATTTATTAGAAAGTCATTTACAGTGAAAATATAAAGGCCTCAATAGCTTTATATGTGGATCATGCTCTAACATCTCCACTTAGAAATCCATGTTAGTCAACATTTGGTAAATACGTATTTGCCAATAGATTATGATTTGTGATATATTTAAGAATTAAAAGTGACGAGTCTTTGCTCAGTCTCTGTTCATGTATTCAGTTGGTTAACTCATAGTACCCATTTATACAAATAATGCATTTATCAAAAATGCTTTCCTCTATAACTTTCTAAGCTTGGTATTGTTTATGCTTCTAGGAGACATGAAGTGCTAAATTAAATAACTTACCTTACCTCTAGTATTCTTATATCTCTTACAATAACAATGACCCTTGAATGCATGCAATAAAAATAAATTTAAGTATGTTCATTTTATTTTGGTTTAGTAATTGAGAAATTTTGTAAAATTACTTAGTACATGTAATAAACATAATACTGAAAACATAAATAAACTGGGATCATCTCTTTGCCTGTGACAATTTAGTGGATCTTAATAACACTAATTTATTATGATCACAACCCTTTTATCTGTAAAAGGAACAGAGTTTAGTTAAAGAAAACTCCTTTATTGTTTGAATGCGGGAAAATACATATCCCTTTAAAGCTGACAAAGTGTGCTTAAAATGAGCATGAATATTGGAGACAGAGAAACATTTTATTAAATCTTGAATTTGCTAATTACATAAGTTGTACCTGTGGGTCAAAATGAGTCATAACATCATCCTACTCTAAAAAAAGTAGTCAAAATAAGTAGTATAGACTATTACGGGAATTATATGAAAAAAGTTATATAAAAACACAGACAGTATCTAGTCATCTCAACAAATATAAGCAAATGTTTCTGCTTCCTTTATCAAAACTGCAGGTAAACATTAGACTATTTTCCCCATTTTTTTTCTCAAAAAGTTTTGCTAAATATACATAACCAAATTTACTAAGATACAATTTTTATGTGTACAATTAAATAGTATTAAGTATATTCACATTATTGTGCAACTATGACCCCATCAATCTCAAAACTTTTACATCATTCCAAATTGTAATTCTTCCCATTAAACAGTAATTTATCTCCCTACAATCCCTGGTAAACACTATGCTATTTCATGTTGTAGAATGTATTAGAATTTACTTATTTTAAAAAGCTGAATAATATTCCATTGTATGTCCATACCACCTCTTGTTTATCCATTCATTTTTGCATAGATATTTCAGTTGTTTCCATCTTTTCAGTATTATGAAAAATGCTGCTATAAACATGGGTATACAAACATTTGTTGGAGACCTTACTTTAAATTATTTTTGATGTTTACCTAGAAGTGAAATTGCTGAATCATACGTAATTCCACGTTTAATCTTTGGAAAAAACACCATATGACTTTTCACAGCAGTTTCACCACTTTGAATTCCCAACAAACATGTGCAAACGTTCCAGTATTTCCACATCCTTGCCAACATATTTTCTGTTTGTATAGTAGCCATTCCAATCGGTATGAAGTAGTATCTCATTATGCTTTTGTTTGGCATTTCCCTAATAACTCGTGACATTAATTAGTGATGTGGGTCTTTTTATGTGTTTATTGGCCATTCATATATCTTCTTTGGAGAAATCTATATTTAAGTATTTGGCCTATTTTTAATTAGATTGTTTGTTTTATTTTTGGTTGTTGAGTTTTAGGAGTTCTTTATATAGTCTAGATATTAATCTGTTTTCAAATTTATTATACACAAATGTTTTCTTTTTTGTGAGTTGCCTTTTCACTCACATTATTATTATGGGTTTTGTGCCTGATGGTACAAAAGCTTTTCATTTTGATGAAGTCTATTTTATTCTTGTCTCTTCTTTGTTGCCTGTGCTTTTGATCCCATATCCAATAAATCATTGCCAAATCCAACATCTGGAAGATTTTACCTTATATATTCTTCTAATAGTTTTGGAGTTAAATCTCTTATGCTTAGATTTTTGTTCCATTTTGAGTTAATTTTTTATATAGTGTAAGGCAAGTGTTCAACTTCATTATTTTCCATGTGGGTATCCAGTTTCCCCAGAATCATTTGTTGACAACACTATGTTTTCTCCATTGAATTGTCTTGTCATTGTCAAAGATCATTTGACCATATATGTAAGAGTTTATTTCTCGGCTCTCTATTCTATTCTGTTGGTCTATGTTTATCTTTATGCAAATACTACATTGCTTTGATTTTGCAGATTTAAACTAAGTTTTAGAATTAGGGCATGAGAGTCTTCCAAATGTTTTTGTTGTTGTTGTTGTTGTTGTTGTTTTTATTCCTAAGATTGTATTTGATTATTTAAATGTATATGAGATTCCATATGAATTTTAGGATAGTGTTTTTTCTATTTCAGCAAAAACACATTTGGACTTTGAAAGGGATTGCACTGGATTTGTAGATCACTTTGGGTAGCATTGGCATCTTAACAATATTACTTCTTTCAGTCTATGAACACAGGATATCTTTCCATGTATCCATGGTTTAAAAAATTCTCTCAGCAATATTTTGTAGTTCACAATGTATCAATCGTTTACCTTTTTATCTAAGTTCGTCCCTGAGTTTTATTCTTTTTGATGCTATTGTACATGTAATTGTTTTCTTAATCTCCTTTATGAATTGTTTATAGTTAATGTATAAAAATACAACTGACTTTTATGTGTTCACTTAATATCCTGCTACTTTGCTGAATTTACGTGTTAGTTTCAGCAGGTTTTTATGTGAAATTTTTCGGGTTTTATATATATATATATATATATGATTACATCACCTGCTAGCATAGATAATTTTATTTCTTCCTGTCCAATTTGGATGTCTTGCATTTCTTTTTCTTGCTTAATTGGCCTGCCAGGAACTTCCAATGCTAGATTATATAGACACAAAGAAAGCGGGCATTCTTGTATTATTCTTGGTCATACAGGAAAAGTTTTCAGTCCTTCACCGTGGTATATGTTATTAGCTGTGGGTTTTTCTCATATAGAACATTTATTATGTTAAGAAAGTTTCTTTCTATTTCTAGTTTGTTGAGTTTTTATTATAAACATGTGTCAGATTTTTCTAGATGCTTTTTATACATCAACTGAGATGACCACATGTTTTGGTTTATTTTCTTTTGTTCTGCTAATGTGGTATGTTATGCTGATTGATTTTTGTTTGTTGAATTATCCTTGCATTCCAGGGATAAATCTCACTTGGTCATGATGTACAATTATTTTAATATTCTGCTGAATTTGATTTGTTGATATTTTGCTAAATATGTCTCCATCAATATTTATAGGATATATTGGTCTGTGGTTGTTCTTGTTTGTTTGTTTATTTGGTGTCCTCATCTGCCTTTGGTACCAGTGTAATTTCATAGAATGGATTAGAAAGTATTCCCTCCTCTTCAGTTTTTTTAGAACGGTATGAGAAGGGTTGTTGTTAATTGTTCTTGAGATATTTCATAAAATTCACTGAAGCTATCTGATTTAGGGCTCTTTCTAAGGAAAGTTCTGATTACTGATTCAATCTAGTTACTAATTGTAAGTCTATTCCTATTTTCTATTTCTTTATATATACTTTTATGAATAGTTTGTTTAGCTAATAAACAAAGTAAGCTATGAATCCAGGCAAACCAAAATTTGCTTCTAGAAAATTTACCTTCTGCTTTAAGTACTTTTGTATTAGAATCACAGCAAGGGAATATATTTTTATGTGACTACTCTGTGACAGGGACTGTTAAAAATGTTGTATGCATTATTTCATTTGAGTCATCATGTTTATTATTATTATTCTATATTATATATGTATCCTATATGCTCTTCTACATTTATCACACACTTGCTATGTGTCTTCAAAGACATATAATTCTTTGAAACCTCATCATTTTAAATTAGAAATGTGTTTTCACCATATATGATTATTTTACAGATTTAATGACACAGTATATTTCAAAACCTCTAGCACAATCTCTAATAAGTAGTAATATTACTTAACAAATTTGATTATAGTTATTTCCTCTTGTTTTCTTTATATCTTAAAAGACAAAACAAGAATTAAAATATCTAAAACCTAAAAAGTAAATAAGTAGTGAGTAACAGCTTTATTTTCCTTTCATTTCAATAGTCAACTTCCTACATATATCTAATAAGTATTTCTAAAATGAAAGGAATAAACATTCACTTAAACATAAGAACTACATTTTAAATATTTCACATTTTTTATCCCTCAATTTTTTATAGACATTAGAGTACATGCATTTTTTAAAATTATTTTTTAGAGATGGAGTCTTTCTATGTTGCCCAGTCTGAACTTGAACTTGTGAACTCAAGCAATCATCCTGCCTTAACCTTCCAAGTAGCTGGGAATAAAAAAGTCCACCACCACGTCTGGCAGCACATGCTCTTTTTTCTTTTAAAGGTTTTATGTTTCTTGAATAGCTACATATATCAATTAATCCTTATTTTAAATGGTTCCTTCATGAGAGGAAACTTTAAAAAATAGCATTTAAAATATTTTACTGAAGTTCATTTAGAAATACTAAATTATATGAATTCTGTGGAAAGTCTTTTATCATGATGACACTCATGGCTTAATTTTTTTCTAACATAAAATAAATTCAGAAGCTAAATAATAATTTGATTTTAGCTATTTGGTCTTTTAATGCATGCTCTACTTGGAGGTTAAACTGAAATTTTAGAATAGTGGACAGTTCATGAGAGTGATTTTTTCCTTCAGAGTAAAAGGGAACAAATTGTATTGAAAAGAAATGAAAAAAAGTCAGTCATGGTATAAAAGTGTCACAAAGATTAAATAGAAATAAGTTATAAAAGTAAAGGGAGTAAAGAGATAAAGAGATAAGTTTGCAATATATAAAGTAATGTTATTACTTAAAAATGGTGGACATATAGGTTACCTTAAGAGACTTACCTTAGATTGTTAGATGAATGTAATATTTTTAAATGCTAGTGACAAGAACAAAGCAGGCACACAGGACACTGGAAATTATTCAAGACAGTGAATTGCATTTGCTGTCTCAACATATGCTTAAATTGTGCAGACCAATGCCTTCATTATCTCCCTTGGCTGCAATTTTATTTTCTGTCTTTGTGCTTAAGAGACTCCTGTACCCCTATGTTCAAAATATGAGCTAGTCAGATACGTCCCAGCCACCAAGGCAAATGAGACCACAGTATGATTGATTAATTTTACAGATCATATGAGTATCTCATTCTTGTAAACCTCATCAGGTTCTCTCACTAAAACATTTGGCCCTCACAGCTGCATCCATGTTGCTACAAAGGCCATGTTTTCGTTCCTTTTCAGGACTGCATAGTATTCCAAGATGTATATGTACCATATTTTTTCTATGAAATTCATTGTCCATGGCAACAGGGCATTTAAAATAAGGGAGAGGGTAAATTTAAAGTCCTGAGTAGCAGAATGTTGGCTTTAGTGTATATTTGCTAACTGTTTATTATAAACACATCTATATCTCTTGTAAATGGTTATGCATATCTGCTATAAAATAATTTATAAAGTTTATATTTCATAAAATAATTTATTTCAAGTCTGTAGGACCAAAATTATTAAGTAGCAAGTGTATTAACATTTTTGATAGTGAAACTCTGATGTCAGTCATCCCACATCCGATGCCCTTACTGACATTTGCAAAGTGCCAGGATCTGATGTATTTCTTCCACTCAACTACAGTCTAATTTCCATCTTTGGCTAGACTTTGATTCTCCAATTTGTGTGTTTTAAGTTATTTTAGACTTTTCCTGATCTTCACACTGCACGTTTATTTTTCTTTTGATTTTTATGTTAGGTTCAGGATGTATTTGTGCAGGATTGTTATGTGGATGAATTGCATGTGACTGAGATTTGTTGTATACATGATCCCATCACCCAGGTAGTGGGCATAGTACCAAATAGTTTTTCAACCCTTGCCCTCCTTTCATCCTCCCCCATCTAGTAGTCCCCAGTGTCTGTTCTCATCTTTGCATCCATGTGTACTCAGTATTTTGTTTCCACTTGTAAGTGAGAACATGTAGTACGTGGTTTTCTGTTCCTGCAGTAATTTGCTTAGATGATAGTCTCCAGATGCATCCGTGTTGTTACAAAAGACATGATTTTCCTCTTTTTTATGGCTGCATAGTATTCTGTGATGTAGCTATACCCCTTTTTCTTTATCTAGTCCACCATTGATGGCATCTAGGTTGATTCCATGTCTTTGCTATTGTGAATAATGCAGCAATTAGCATATGAGTGCATGTATCTTTTGGTATGATAATTTATTTTTCTTTGGGTATGTGACCACTAGTGAGATTGGTGGTTCTGTTTTTAGATCTTTGATAAATCTCCAAACTGCGTTCCCAGTAGCTGAACTAATTTACTTCTCACTAACGGTGGATATGTATTCCATTTTCTCCACAACCTCTCCAACATCTATTATTTTTTGACTTTTCAATAAGTGCCTTTCTGACTAGTACAGTACACATTTTAGATTTGCATGATCTATTTCATACCTGTTCATCAAAAATGTGTTTACTAAGGTTCAAAAAAGTTACTTGATTTGTATATTACACAAGCAGTATTCAGAGAGTCGTTATATATTTTAAGTAGGAAGCAAAGGCTAAAATAATGCTCTGTCATCCATTCTTCCTGCTCCTCTTCAAAAACCTTCACACAATGGTAAACCTATAACAAGAGAAATAAAATATTTTCTATACTTATCTTAAATTGAGTATTTGAGGGCTCCCAAGAAATATGTGCATGCATTTAGAGTTCGCACCCACACTTCACCTGCATTTGGTTAGTGGCTATGACCACAGACACATCCTCAGAATAATCCTCCTTGACATTCTGAAAATCATATGCAGATAAGAAAGATTATAAATTCAACCACCTTTATCTTGTAATGTCATGACAACACACACATTTAATAAATAGCCTCAAAATAAATGGCTAAATTTCATTCCCCCACAGTCCTGTGTGAAAGAATAAGGAATTAATTCCTCTAGGAGGAAGTTAAACCTCCAAGGCACATTTCAAAGCCACTTTCAATGATCAAAATTTGTGGGATTCCTTCAGTTATGAATAAATAACAATATCCTCCCATTTCCAAAGTCAAATCTTGATGTTTTTAATTCTCCCACGCCACCCTTCCAAAAAGATGGAAATACTGAATCAATGAAACGTGTAAAATTTTAAAACTCAGAACTTTGCTGCACACTTTGTTTTCCTTTGTGAAATATTTATTCCATACATGAAAGTGTTCCTGTGAGATTTGAATATATTGAAACAATTGTTTACACACGGAATACCTACTAACAATAAATTACCATCCATGAACGCTTCCTATTCTTAGTGACACTACTTGTAATATCTAGAATTATTGTATTAGTAAATCCTAATACAGCTCTCTTATGCCAGGCTTATAGAGAATACAATTTTTAGCTCCTCTACCAACATAATTAATTGGTTTATATTTATCTAAAAATAAGAGTCTTCTTGTCATAAGACGGTGAATTTCAGCTTGTGTTATGTGGTATCTAAATACCTAGTAGGGACTTGAATTTTTGTCCTCCTATGGTAGACCATGAAGGCTAAACATATACCTCTTCACTCAATTTTACTTCTATTAAAGACCCTAAAAGGCAAATAAAAAATCTAATTATAACCGTAATACAAATGGTCATTATCTTTTCACATATTCTTCTATATGTGAAGTTTCTAGAAGTCCCAGACTCATTGGTTCTCAGAATATAGTGTGCATTAAAATCACTATAGGAGCTTGTGAAAAGATAAATGTAGGCCCCTCTCTCCAGAGATCAAATCAGCAGACCAATGATAAGGCCCAGGACACTTCGTGGTCGAAGAGATTTGTTGGATGATTCTGGTGTGGAGACTCTGAGACTCAGCAATTCTGGGATATAAAACTTCAAGTTCAGTATTCATAGAAACCTGGGAAAAATTATTTAGAGATAATACTTTGATCTTTGTTTTTTTGTAGTTCAGTCTTGCACAATATTTTGTATAAAAAACAATTAAAGATAATTGATCATGATCCTTAAGTTGAACTCAATAAAAATATAGATATTTCAAACAAGTGTTATGTAAAAGGTTGGCTTGCAAAAACCGAGTGGGTTATGCATCTGAATAATATGGATGTTTTGAAGTAAAGACGAAGAAGAGGAGGAAAAGGAAGAAGCAGCCACAGAAGAATCATCAGTAGATGTGAACCTAGTCATGGAAATCTCCACTAAGGATAATGACATAAAATAGATGTCAAAATTAAACAAAAGCAACAACTAAAAAAGGGACAGGCCGGGCATGGCGGCTCACGCCCGTAATCTCAGCACTTTGAGAGACCGAGGCTGGTGGATCACAAGGTCAGGAGATCGAGACCATCTGGGCTAACATGGTGAAACCCCGTCTCTACTAAAAGTACAACAAATTAGCCGGGCGAGGTGGCGGCGCCTGTAGTCCCAGCTACTCGGGAGGCTGAGGCAGGAGAATGATGTGAACCCAGGAGGAGGAGCTTGCAGTGAGCTGAGATCGCGCCACTGCACTCCATCCTGGGCCACAGAGCAAGACTCCGTCTCAAACAGACAAATAGATAAAAATAAATTAATTAATTAAAAAGGAACAATGTAAAGTCAGTATAACTACAAAAAACATTAAAGTAATTGGTAAATGTAAGTATTAAGGACTCAAATACTGTGTAAGTTGTTACTAAAAATTCATTATATGATAAAAAATTTAGAGAAATCTTTTTAACCTTGTATCTTAAGCCTAATCAAGTTTATAAAAATTATGTACATTGTGCCTAATCACATTGTTTTCAAGTATAAACTGAGCAACACATTCATGGAAAAGACTGGGCACTAGTAAAATGTCTTGTGGAAAGATGATAATATATTCTTAGTGGGTATAGTTTAGAAGATCAGAACAGAGCAATACACAATTACAAGCCACAAAAAAAGTGAGAAGCTTCATGGTGGTTCTGACCAGTTATTTGTGTTCTTGTAAAGTCAAGTACAATGTAAAGAGTGATTACAATGATAATTAATGTGTCCAGTTTTGGTTGTTCTTTGTATTTGAGATGTTTTGCTGTTTCTTCTGATTTTCTGGTTTCTTCTCTATATTGTAATATATTAGTAGAAAAAAATACTGTTTTTTATTATGAAATTTTGCTGCTGTATCATACCATCTTTAGCTACTTTGCATACTGCTTTAATACATCAGTGAGGTGAGTTAGGTAGACATCTACCCAGATATGTGCTTGATAAATTGACTCCAAACATGGATGCCATCATCAGGGGGACTGGGCTTAAAATTGGATGTCACCAACGGATACATATTCTCTGCCCTTAGTAAGCTGTGATGTAATTTTGGACATTGGCACCTACGATATTATTTCCTTAGCAAAATCTTCTCACCTGCATTTCTTGACCATTCTCAAATCTCAGCTTGGTATGAGAATTCATACTTGGTAGTGAATCCTTAACAATGCCCAGTAAAAAGCTAATTTCATTTTAAACTTTTTGTAATTTGTCAGTTCCATTCTCTGAGTCTTGTCATTTTCTGATTACCAAAGAACATAAAATAAGTTACTTAGAAAACACTATATTGAGCCGTAAATTTTCAGTATTATTTTGTCCTCAGACTCAAATTATTCATATTTAAATTGATGGGTAATATTTATTATATTTATTGTCAAATTATGGTCAAACTTGCCTTCAATAATTTTAGCAAAGTTTTATTACGTGCATTCTAGTTGTCAGAAATGATTTCTGCATTGTGGATATGTAACAATGTACAAATAACCCTGATAGATAAAGACAAAGCTTATGTTCAATGGAATATTTTTAAAAAGACAATAAATAAACAAATATATGATATATCAGGTGTATATGAGAGATGAACAGATAAATAACACATGATAATGTGGCTGTGCATTGTATTATATAGGGCAGTGAGGAAAGGCTTCTATGAGAAGATGGTTTCAGAGCAGGCAGAGATCTTGCTCTACTTAGTGATGATCATGTCTCTTACTGTATTTTGAGTGATATACTTTTCCAGGATGGTCCCCTTACATTGCTCATCAGTGCTGTTTAGGTTTAAAACAAAGAGGAAGCCGTAAATAAAGAAAAATTACCCAAAGAAACAAACAATCCACATGCATGATTGTTTGACCATCCCATTTGACTGAAGAATTTCAAGTCAGTTACACGGGTATTGTGAAACTGAAACTCACTCTCCTGAATGGTTGGTCATAGCGCAGGTCCATTTTTTTCTCATAGGTACAATTTAACCAGCAGTTGGAAATTTCAGTGAGTATGCATTGCTTTCTAAGCTGTTAACTTTATTAAGGGAGACCGGATACAGTTCTGTCATAGCAAGGCTTCAAATTACAACTCTTTATCCCTCAAGAACATTAATATCGCAGACTCTGAGGTCCGTACTGGCCCCTATTCCCCTGTGGGCCATACAGCTTCAACTGCATTTTACTGCCACAGCTAGAAATCCCTTTAAGTGCCTGAAGATTTGTCTTTCTCCTCTCCTTTTCTCTTTTTATCAGTTATGTCTTCTCTTTGATACATATTTTAATTTCAATGCTATATGTTTCAAGTTTTAAGTATGAAACTTGGTAGTGATCGGGGCATGTTCTAGATTCTACTCAGTATCCCATCAGAAGTCTCCTTCATTAGAAGTTAAAGAGTTTGCAAAGTGTTTTCCGTGTGCGAAATCCCAACCTTAAAACAATTCATAAGAATAACAAAGCATATATAATATAGTTGATGTATTTTAAATATTCGTTTCAACCATTTAATTTATAGTGACAAATAATACCTTACTAGTTGGAAAGTACCTCAGTTGGTACCCAACATGTAAGACAACAGTCAAGTGTGTATTGCTGCTGAAAACGAAAATAGTAAGCCTAAGGATCAAAGTTTGGACAGGCCAATGTTCATATTTGGCCTTCCCCCTTCCCTGTTAAATGTAAGAATCTTGATTGGAGTGATATAACATACTAGCTTACTATCTATCAAGGACACATTGGGTCATTGAAAATACACTTCAAATGGCTAAACAAAACAAAGTCTTTGTATGACTTTCAGACAGTCTGAAAGCCCACTGTGTAGGCTTCAGACAAAGACCTCAAGAGATTTAAGTTATGCTGCAAGTTACACAACCCTCAGCTACAAACATTTATACATCATGGTTATAAAATCCTCTCCCACTAAAGATCTTATGGAGCCTGCAGAAATACCTCCTTAAAAAATATAAGAAACATATTGATTTGTAAATTTTTTTTTCACTGGCTAGGTAGCAAGAAGAGTTTTCTTTTGAAGGGAATAAACAGACTCACTTTTAAGGATGAAGAAACACTCTAAGTTCTTCTAAAATTCCCTATCAAACTGACATTAACATGATCAGAACCAAGAATGTGCACTAAGTTCAAATGGAGAGTTATTTACTATTAAATCCAACAAATTTCACACCACAGTAGTTCCTCAGTATCTAAGGGGTATTGATTCCAGGAACCTCCAACCAAAAAGATACCAAAATCCATAGATGTTACAGTCCCTTATATAAAATGGCATCATATTTGAATGTAACCTGCAAAAATCCTCCCATATATGTACTTTAAATGATCTCTAGAAACTCATGATACCGAATACAATGTAAATGCTACATAAATAATTGTTATACTATATTGTTTCTTATTTGTATTCTTTTTATGGTTTTTAATTTTATTTTTGAAGTATTTTTGATCCACAGTTGGTTGAATCTGAGGATTCCCAACCAGTGGATATAGAGGGTCAATTTTACATGTTTGTTATATTTTCTAAGGTAAGTGGAAATCTTTTTAAAATTATATCACCAATTTTATAGATATTTCATTAAAATGTGTTAAAATGCATTCTATAAGTTCTTGAAATAGATCTAGTTACTGTGCTGCTTTAATTCTTTTTTTAACCATCTGTCACTTTAGGAGTTTAGTGTTTAGTTAGTTTAGTGTTTTAGGAGTTTCTTTGTGTGAATATAATTATTATTTTTTACACCTATAAGAAAAATTTCAGTTGAGTAGCTTATCTCTCCACCCTTACCCCTTTTAGAATTAATGTCTGTATTGCAAAGGAAACATTTCCTTAAGATTTTTTGTGAAACTATGAATTAAAGAAAGAAAGCCGTAAGGAAATCTATCTCCACCAAAGTTAATGGGACATAAGTTCATCGTTGAGATTATTGTGCTTATATCTCATCCTTACTTATTTCGCTAGAATTTCCAGTTTCTACACACTTACATTTCAGGTCAAACAGAACCCCAAAAATGTTTGTGGCCCAATTCACACTTTGAGAAATTCAAGCTAATTCCCAATTATAGAATCTCACTCTCCTAAACTTCTTGGCATTTAATTTATCTAGAATAAGAAGATAAGCACAAACTGAGTGTCAACAATTTGTTATTGTACTGACCTCATTTTGCTTTTGCCAGAAGAAGGAGCGGATGAGAAATGTACCCCTTTGGAATGGGCTCGGAGAATAAGGATATTCATGTTCCTTTTAAAGCTTATTTTAAAATCCCCTCTCTATCAGAGATGCTTACCAATCCAATGGATAAACTGTTCTCCTCCATAAATGAAAAATCAGTACTCTTGCCATCCAGCTCAGTGCATGTTTTACGGGCTCTTAAAAGTGTCCACGATGGCAGAGATGTAGGTTTTTAAGGGATTTCTACTCACTGGGACTGACCTGACTGCTCTGATTTACAGTGTATATTTCCAGCAGTGAAAAATAAGTAAAAAACAAAACAAAACAAAAACTTACAGTCTCTGTATGGCACCATGTCTTTAAGAGACCATTCTGAAGGCAAGCTACTCTCCTAAGTATTAATATCTTTTATATTAAAAGTTGAAGTTAGTTTTCTTTCCTAAAGTAGACCTTATTCTAAGGTCTATTTTAGTTTTCTTTCCTAAGTTAGTTTTCCTAAGGTCTATTTTAGTTTTCTTTCTAAGTTAGTTTTCTTTCCTAAAAAGCCTTATTCTGGCTTCATCTGCCTCTAAATGCTTTTGTCAGCAATTCTACTAAAGAATTTACCAGATACCTCATATGCTATCCTGTTCTCTTATATAATTTTGACTTTACTCAGATAGCTTTTCCAATGGCAAAACTGAAGCAACACCCTTATCCCCTTTGGACTCTCTAGTACTGTCTACTTTATCATCTAAATAAAGTTAATGTATTAGTCTGTTCTCACACTGCTAAGTAAAACATACCCAAGACTGGGTAATTTAAAAAGAAAAGAGGTTTAATTGACTCACAGTTCATCATGGCTGGGGAGGCCTCAGGAAACTTACGTTGGAAGGGGCAGTAAACACATCCTTCTTTATATGGCTGAAGCAAGGAGAAGCACCAAGCAAAAGAAGGAAAAGCCCCTTATAAAACCATCAGATCTTGTGAGAACTCACTATCACAAGAACAGTAGGATAGGAGTAACTGCCCCATGATTCAATTACTCTCCCATGACACAGGATTATGGGAGCTATAATTCAAGATGAGATTTGGGTGGGGACACAGCCAACACCATGTCAGTTAATTTTATTGAATTGTGTAATGACACAAATTTATAGATTGTGATTTGAATCAAATGACAATTAACAATGCAGTTTTTCCTATAGATAAAATGAATAGGTCCCAGAACCAATGTTTGGGGTTGGTGGTGACTTCAGGTTTATACTCAAATTTATACCTCCATAATATTTTTAATGTTTCCAAGCACCTCGGATTCTACAGATTTTTATATTTTTATTGTCCAAGAGATAAACACTTTCTACTAGTGGACTCAACAATAGCTCCAATGGTTAGGGATCTAAGAGCTGGTCACCACATGCTATGTGCAACGCTGAACAATAGGGAGACAAAGATATTTCAGTGTTTGTTGGTGATATGGTTTGGCTGTGTCCCCACCCAAATCTCATCTTGAATTTTAGTTCTCATAAGTGGAGATAATTAAACCATGGGGGCAGTTCTCCCATCCTGTTATCATCATAGTAATTTGTTCCCATGAGATCTGATGGTTTTATAAGGGGCTTCCCCCTTCACTGGAGTCTCATTCTTCTTCTCCTTGCTGCCACCATGTCAAGAAAGGCATGTTTACTTCCCTTTCTGTCATGCTTGTAAGTTTCCTGAGGCCTCGCAGCCATGCTGAACTGTGAGCCAATTGAACCTCTTTCCTTTATAAATTACCCAGTCTCAGGTATTTCTTTATTAGCAGCACGAGAATGAACTAATACAGATGGAGTATTTTGTAGTAATGAAACAGTAATAAAGAACAGTAAGATAACTACCATTAGATAGAAACCTACAAAAGTACAGTTGGAACCCAGGTGACTGGGATGCTGTCTTTTTGTACAATGTTATAGTTAGATTACAAGGATTATTTTGAAAAGCTTTGGTTCACACTGAAAAGCTTTGGTTCACAGTGAAAAATTACAAGGATTACAAGGATTATTTTGAAAAGCTTTGGTTCACAGTGAAAAAGCAGAAATAACCTTATAGACCTGATTCAGAAAGTTGCTACATCTGCCACAATCAGTAAGGTAAGGAAATCAAGAAACAGCATTTGAGATGATTATATTCAGGAACATAGGATTCTTAACTTCAATTTAGATAAACAGAAACTACTATCATTCGTGCAAAAGCTGTTGGTGCAACAACAATATCAACTGCTGAATCCGTGAGGGTAATCAATCAAGGAACACATGAACGTCCGCTTTGCATGCTGACACTAGAAAACCCAGCATCTCCATGACTGACATGAACAGCATGTCAAGAGAACAAGTAGAAAGGCATTTCCAACTCAATTTTACCTTTAAACTTCACACAAGATTGGCATTTCACACAAGTGCTACAAACAAACAAGCAAACAATATATATATGAAATATGTATTTATATATAAAAGTATATATAAATATATACATACATTTATATATAAAAGTATATATAAAATATATATTGTTTATTTGCTTGTTTGTTTACAAGCTACTTAATGGTATTTTTATTGCAGTTTTGTTATAGCAAGAAAGGGCAAGGCAGCTCTAAACATGACCGTGTGTGTTTGTGTGTGTTTGTGTGTGTGTGTAATTAATAGCACAGCTTTTATGTCACAGAGTCATAGGCTTGTATCTTGTCTCTGCTAGTGTCTAGTTTGATATTTTACTATAGTAAACTATACTGTAATAAACTATACTATAGTTTGATACTTCATTATAAAAGTGTGTGTATATACACACACATATATAATATTGCACACACACACACACACACACACATTTCTTTCAGCACTAAAGATTGAGGATTCCAACATCAAGGTGCTGGCAGATTTGGTGTCTGACGAGAGCCCATTTCATAGTTCATAGACGAAACCTTCCAGCTACATCCTCACTTGGTGAATCTATAAGGGCACTAACCCCATGTATATGAAAGTTCCACCTTTGGGTCACCTGATCATCTCAGATGACCTAATCACCTCCCAAATGCCCCATCTAATAACGTCATCACAAGCACATTGGCGATTAGTTTTTAACATATCAATTTTTGGTGGGACACAAACATTTATATAATTATATTCATATAAATGTTTATTAGTAGTAAAAATATATTAATACTTTTATAGAACCAATACTATATCATTATGCCTGCTATTTTCCTACCCAGAGTCTAGGAGATTATTAAATATTGAACCACAACTAAAATTGGGTCGTTTGATAGAGAAAAATAATGGCAAAGTAAAAAGGACATTTTCACCTTCTACTTTCTGTGAAAAGAGGCTTAGGCATCTAGAGTTTGGGCTGTTAGGAAAAGATCAGCGAAACATGTTAAATGCTTTACTCAGTGGAAACGCTAGTACTCAGGAAAAGGTAAACACACATATTTACATTAAACATACCTTATGACACCCTAATATTTTCTAATGAGAATCAGACTTCTTAGCCGCAATATGTGTGCTGAGAAAAAGCTGTAAGAACAGGAAAGTATTGGCTGTCAAGTGACGAAATGAGAATTCTATGCTATGTATAACATTCCCTAAGGATGCTACCTATCCCAGTCTCGATATAACTATTCTAAACAAAATCTATTTCACCAAATAAGATTAACATCCTGTGACCTATTGTGACCACATTAAACAAGTTTTGAATACTAAACAGTTCCTTCCAAAATTGCCTGTGTATCATAATCAGATATGACTTTGTCACTCCCCAGGCCTACTGAATAGAATGTAAGAGACTGGCATTTGTATTCTGAGGAGTAAAAATGAGATTCAGATGATCAATTAGTATTGACTTGTGTTACATGACAGTGATGAGTGAAGAGTCAGATTTGAAGCTAGTCCTGGATGTGCTTGCTCCAAGAAAACTGTGTGGTCGTAAGTAGGTTATTAAAATTATTCAGACTACATTGGTAAAATTAGGTAGCATGGGTAAATATTCACCAAAGGTATACTTTGCCTTTCTCATAATAAATTATTGAATTATAACAAGTCTGCTATAGCACTAGTATACCAAAAATGAATTTTTAGGGTTGCCATAGAGATAACATCATCCATATTTATTTGGTTAGTACGTTTTCTTGTTTTTTGTTTGTTTGTTTTTTAAGCCATCTTATTTTCTTCAGAATTCATATGTGTGAACTTGTGTTTGTGTTCATAAATGTAACAATAATACCTATTCTAAAATATGCCATCTATATAAGATCACTGAGTTTAGGGGAGAAATTATAAGACAGGTGCCAAAAGATTAATTTAGATGTGTGTCAGCCTTATGTTGCCCACTTAACAGTTACAGATAATGTTACAGAATTAGACCTTGCTTGAACTTTAGTTTTATTTTATTTCTTTGCTGCAGCAAAGTACAAATGCCAAAAGCATCATTTGGGAAGCACAGCAGGGATCAGGGAGAGTGGGCGACTGCATTGTCTTTCTTCTCTCATACTGAAAAACTTATTTTGAAATGCTGATGGAAAATTCAACTTGTAGCGTGCCAAAAAACAAAAAACCAAAAACAAAACAAAACTGTATTTTCACAAAAGTCTTTCTTTGTCTCTATATTTCACAGGGAAGAATCATTTTGTTATGAAACTAATAATTAAAGCTAAATTCCCTAGCTGACTATAGGGTAACATTGTGGATTTTTTTTTTTTTTTTTTTTTTTTGTATCTGGAAAATAAAATGGCAGCTTTTATAGTATTGTGGACATAGGAACTGAGAAGCTTGTATACATTAAAATACAATAACAACTATATAATATTTATTATAAAAGGCAATATGACCTTTTTTGGTTTTATTTGAATTAATCATTTTTATATGCTTGTGATGTTTACCTAGATAGGATGTCAACTTCTTGGCAGAACATTAAAATCTATGTAGAACATATGACATATGTTGATTATTTTTCTGTTGAAGACAAATAATGGTTAGACTTCTAATAATTAAATTAAAAAGCTCCCCAGAAGTTTGGTTAATTGTTTATCTCTGCCCATATTTTACAACTAAAAATGCAAATTACTCACAACAGCTGTGAGTAAAATGTGGGCTTCAAATAGTCACATGGAATTTGGCGAATTGAAGAATGCTTAAAGAGCTTGTAAAGTCAGTTTATTAAACAGGTAAGTAACTTCTTCAAAGGGACGCAATAGATGTTATAAAAGCTGAATGTGAAGTGTCACTTCCAGGTTTATTTCAATTCAGTGTCAGTTCCCGGATGATTTCCATTACTCTTGGCCTATTATTAAAGAATAGAGAAGAGGAGACAGATGTTGGGAAACAAAGAGCAATAAATACAACCAAAGAAAATAATTCAGATGAAAATATACATCAAAGGCTGAACTGGCTTTCACCATATGGGAATTAGACAAAATGGCCAGACTTCCCTTCTCCTGAAAAGGGATGGAAAAGGCTGACGTGAATCATGTCAATAACATTGTCATCACCACCCAGTGGATCTCCACTTTCCTCAATTTTTTTTCTGGTCTACAATTTTAGTTCTGACTCTTCTGTTCTCTCTTCAACTCACTGCAATTTGGCTTTAGCCTCCCATTTCACAGAAATTTCTTGCATTAACTTTTTCATGATCTTGATGCTTTTAAAATGAATGACAAATTTTATCCTTACCTTATCTGACACCTTAACTGTGGATATATATTGCTGCTACCTTCTTCTGGCAATATTATTTCCTTCAGCATTTGCTTTTCATTTGCCTCCAATATGTATGGCCTTTCTTCTGTCTCCTTTGTTGACTACTCTCCTGTCCCTAGGACTTTACATAATGCAGTGCATCAAAGTTTATTCCTAATCTATTTTTGCTTTCCCTGTACTCTGTCTTTAGGAGACCCAATACATTCCATGGTTTCAGTTTTAATCTCTACATAAAACATAGAAAGATGGTACATCATACCAAACCACTCCTCTGTGTATGAGAAATCTAATATCTAACCTTCATTTGTGATATACATATAGATGTCTCCAAGGCCCTTTGATGTTCACTGTCCAAAAGTAAACTTACGATCTTCTTCCTTGGACATAAATTGCAAAATGACATTCAGCTGGTATGTCCCTAGCATTATTCAAAAGAAACTGTATCCAACACAAATGTAATTCCTATGAGCTCCATGAAAGTTGTATTTCAGAAAATAATTCTCTCTATCAAATTCCCTTTAACAAATCTCTATTCCAAACCACCACCAATCTTATATTGGTTTCTCAAAAAGACTTGTCTGCAAAAAAGAAATAATCCCCTGTGTTGTAAGTATAATATTGTATAACATCATGTGTAAATATCACTTATAATTAATTAATGGGTAACTCATTATTTGTTTAATGGATCCTGAATTTATATCAATGAAATATAGAAGATTAGGCCCCAGTCTCATGCAATTTATAGTCTAATGGGAAGGAAATTATTAGTAGTTCTGTGTGCAGCTAAGATGATATGACATAGCAATTAAACTTTACGTAGAAAATTAATCAGATAAATGTATACGGGTTGTCATGAAACTGGGTTCTTCTCTAGCTTGAATGTGGAAACAGCTCTTTAAGGAGGCAATGTTTCTGGCATGACTAGAAGGATGAAAAGATCCAGGAAAGCAAAGACCAGAGATAACAACTGAAGCTAAGATGTAGAAGTTCAAATGGCCTAGTGGAGCAGAACATAGCTGAGTGGGCATGCTCAGAAAAAACAAAATACAAGAGTGGACAGAAAGTGGTCAGGAGAGAGTTTGTGTGGCGGAGGGCAGTAAACTAAATAAAATGTGGGGCGTTGAAAGAAGCAATAACTCGTGTAAGGTCTGTATCTGTGGAAAGTTTGTGTGTTATTCTAAGTATAATGAGAAGCCATTGAAAGTGAGGAGTTTATGAAGGTCAATGATGTGACTTGATTTACCTATATAAATGCTTATTCTAGTCAGGGAAAGAATGTCTGTCTTTCTCTGATGTCAAAAGCTATAAGATGTAAAGTAGTTAAAGGTCATGACCTCCACCTTATGAAGAAGTCAAGCTAAAGTAAAAATTAAACCACTAGTCGGGGAGAAGAAAAATGAAGGACAGTATTGGTTCTTCATTAGTTTTCTTTAGAAGAGTAACAAATTGCCTCAAATCTTAACAAGTTAAAAAACACGTTTATTATTCAGAGTTCCTCTGCATCAAGAATCTGACAAATTTATCTTGGACCTCTTCTTCAGGGTGTCTCGCAGGCTGCAAGCAAGTTGTTGGCTGGGTTTTGGCCATCTCAAATCTCAACTGGGTAAAGATTTTCTTCCAATATCACATTGTTAATGGCAGGATTCCAGTCGTCACAGGTCATTGAACTGAAGACCTCAATTACTTGCTGGCTATTGGCCACAGGCTGCCCTTGGTTTATCGCCACATGGGCTTCTTCTCCAGCAAGGCACCTTGCTTTATCAAAATACACATGCTGAGTAGGCAATAGAGAGAATCTACTAGCAAGACAGAGTCTTTTAAAACCTTATCATGGAAAATGACATTCCACAACTTTTGCTATATTCTGTTTATTAGAAAAGAGGCAGGAATATCAGGAGGTAGGGATTGTTGGAAGTGATATTAAACGACTATCAAAGTTCACCCTCTGGCCTCTAATGATTTTTTTATTTCCCTCCCAAATGTGAAATAACTCCTCTCAAGATTCCCAGAAGTCTCATCCCATTTTAACATCAACCTGAAGTACAGAATCCTCATCATTAAAATCAGCTCTCACTCTTTGTTCAGTGTCTCTCAACCTGTGACCTGTGACTATTCAGACTAGCCCCAAGACACCTATTTATGCCATATGGAGAAAAGCATCACCTAGAAAAGCCTTCCCAAATTCCTGAACCTCAAGTGTGCAGAATTTAATAAAATGGTTGCTGTTTAAGTAGCTAGATTTTGTGGCATTTTGTGATATAGGATTAGAAAAACAATTTCCTAGGAGTTCCAGTTCCTAGCACACAGAAGTGCAGGACCACAAAATATACTTCACAATAGGAAAATGGCGAAAGTCTTGAAGCAAAGTATTCTTATCTTTCATGATCAGATGTCTACAGCACTTCCTCTGGGGAGTAGATTTTGAAGGTCAGACAGCACACTTGGCAGGTGCAATCACTGACGTTGCTCACAGAAGGCTTCTCAATATGGGGCACACAGGTAAAGCCATTCAGAGGCTGAAAAGAGAGGAATTCTGTCAACCACTACTATGAAATACATTATTTCTGTACACATCAAGGTAGTGCAAGAAACATTGCTTTTTCATTTCCCATTCTCCCCAACCTTCTCATGCAGAGTGGATAACAACTAAATAATATTAAGCAGCTCATTGTTTCTGAAGTCAATCACAGGGCCCCGGATGTTACTGAAGCTCCTATGGCATTTCATTGTTTAGGAGAAGCATCAGATGCCTCGAGGTCTAAAGTTGGGTGAATGGGTTCAACATGGTTATGTCTTAGAAAGGCCACATACCTAGTCTACCAAGTCTGTACACACAAATAGTCAGCTTTTGTTTATGAAGCTTTGCCTGAGCAAGAACTAGCTGTTTGGTTTTGGTTTTGCATTTTTTCTTCAGAAAAAAAAATATCCTTGGACTAACTGTTGTGTAAAATTTGCTTTAGTTAAGTAAAGAAAATGTAAAGATAGGAGCAGTAGGATTATTAGTCTGGTACTAGGGAAATGTAACCATGTTCATTGTGGTGGCAGAGACTTTTATGGTAAGATTTTGAATCATAGGGAAGGTCTTTAACATAAATATTTTCTATGTTAAGGGCTTAGTCTTGACACCATCTTCCCCAAAATACACACAGACTCTCTCTCTCTCTCTCTCTCTCTCTCTGTTTCTCTCTCTCTCTCTCACTCTGTCTCTCTCCATACTCACTCTCTAGCTGCTATGGTATTATTATCTTAAACATCTTTCTGTTGATAAAGCCCAGATTTTTCTTTCTAGTTTCTACCTATTGAATAATACAATATTCATATTTCTACCTGCTTATATCTTCTCTTGGATTCCCAATTTACATCTCAAACTTTACATATCTAAAACAAAATGTTTCAGTTTTCTTCCTCCTAACTCAAATCCTTTCTCACTGATTCCCAACTTCCTATGAGATGCCTCCATTTACTCACCCAGCTGCAAAGATAAAAACATTGAAATTATATTGACCCCTCTCTTTTTCTCGCATCACACGTCCATCCATCAGACAATCATGTTCACTATGATTTCAAAAATGTATGCTTTCTATTCCTAACAAATTAGGTTAATAATTTGTCACATGTAGATGTTGTCTCTGGTGTCCTTTCCTGCTTTAGCTGCATGGCTGATATTCATTCCCAATCAAACCACTTCAATAAGGCTCGTCGTCATCATGATCATAAGCATTGTTTGAATGCAGATGCATTGCCAAAGATACTTTCTAGTCATTTATAAAGTTATTGATAATTGTTAATTGCAGCCTCCTTTCTAATGCTGTGATACTATTTATCCATTCCCTCTAGAATTAGATATCTTTATGCCTTCGCCCATTACTTTTCTTACTCCAGAGGTAAATGTGGAAGAGCCCTTAAATACCAATGTTGTCAACAATCATAAGAATGGTATACTAGGTTGGACTGAGCAGCTAGCGCAGAATGTCCTATTAGACCTATGATTTACTCATGTGAGCAATATTAATATATTTGAAATTCTTTATGTCCTTGCTCAGAGCTTTCATTTAGTTCCCACATAGTTCCCTTTATGTCACGTCCCCCACTTGTACCCCCTCCACTGTGGGCACGTTGCACCTGAGCTTGAGGTTTCTTGAAAAGTCTTTTGGTAATAACAGAAGGCAAGTATAGTTCAATACATTGTCAGGGGAATTGGCGCTATATTTTATTAACAATATTCTCAGACTGGGAAGGTTTGCCTGCTTTGAAGAGAAATATGAAAGGTAATGTGATGAACTGACTTCCTACTGTCAAGTTTACAAAGCTCCTTTTGTTTGTAACTTATTGTTACTTTCAGTCTTTATGTTTCAAAGGGTTTAGATTGCTCCTTAGAGTTTGGAATTTATCTGTTCAGAACATTACAATGTCATAAAAAAAAGGGGGGGGAAATATCCCCAAGTTCAAACTTCTATTTTCTATAATAAAGGCACAAAAATCCCACAGAACTCATTCTTCACGGTAGAATTGTGTGCTCCACAAGCTGAGACTAAGGACAAAGAAGTGCACACATCGCCTCTCCCTCCGTTCCCAGCAGTTTTCATTTTCAAGCAACCACTACAAAGTTCTTTTTCTAGTTACCAGAATGAATACAGAAAAGATTTAATGCTCTGGGGTATTTCTGTATAAAAAAGAAATCTTATCACCTGAATAACTAATGCAGACTTTAATGTGATATTCAACTTTATGATTCTAGTATAGACAGAAAGAAAACAGATAAATTACACTTGAATACATACCAAAATACATTCGACACTTCAACCTATAAAGTAATTTTTCAAATGAAAACAAAAACGGTATATGCCTTTTCATATGTCAGGGGTGCCTGATTTATGACATGTCTATGTTTATTCACACCAAAATAACACCAACAAAAATATCCCACAAAATGTACCACCAATACATCTCACGTGCTAGAGCTACAGTTCCTGACTTTTATCTGTATCTTTATATAATTATACTGATCTCTAATTAGAAAACAATTATAAAGCGTCAGTTTCTATCATTCAGGTATCTAAAGTTCTTGAAAACTTTTGAATGCACATAGTCCATGTGAGCACTTAACTAATACCAGAGTACTTTATGGAGTAATTATTACTAGAAAATTCCCTTTGATTAAGAATACCCATCTTTTCAAAGGACTTTCTGTAATAATTATTTCAAAAAAAAAAGAAAAGAAACTTTCTTTAACTGCATTTTAAAAGCAGCTATTTACTTTTATTATTTTATACGTGTTCAAATTGTTAAAATCTAACAGCTCTAAAAAAAAGAAAAAAATCTAAACATGAGTATGTAAAAGAGCCACTATGTACAGTCACTTCATTTAAAGCTTCCCATCATATACTTAAATCATGATTTCTCAATTGCAAAAGGTAAAATAATACATAGATACACATTTTAACTTCCCTGTATTTGTCAATGACAGCAGTCGTGTTGTGGAAAGAATCTAATTTGAGAAACTGAGTGTGAAGTCTGTTTTGCAGCTTACTGCTTAATGATACTAGGCAATCTAGTTGACTAGTCGCAGTCTCAGTTGCAGTACACAAACAATTTCTTTTAAAAATATCCTATGGGAAGGAAGAGATTTAAACGTGTGTCTCTGTATTTCAATTGTTATGACAGAACTAACATGTACAAACACCATTTTTTAGTTATTGTTTTACTTTAAGTTCTGGGATACATGTGCAGAATGTGCAGGTTTGTTACATAGGTATACACGTGCCATGGTGGTTTGCTGCACCCATCAGCCAGTCATCTATGTTAAGTATTTTTCCTAATGTTATCCCTCCCCTGACACCCCTGCCCCCCGGATAGGCCCCAGTGAGTGATGATCCCCTCCCTGTGTCCATGTGTTCTCATTGTTCAGCTCTCACTTATGAGTGAGAACATGTGGTGTTTGGTTTTCTGCTCCTGTGTTAGTTTGCTGAGAATGATGGTGCTCAGCTAAATCCATGTCCCTGCAAAGGACATGAACTCATCCTTTCTTGTGGCAGGATAGTAGTCCATGGTGTGTATGTGCCACATTTTCTTAATCCAGTCTATCATTGATGAGCATTCGGTTGGTTCCAAGTCCTTGCTATTGTGAATAGTGCTGCAATAAACCCACGTGTGCATGTGTCTTTAGAGTAGAATGATTTATAATCCTTTGGATATACACCCAGTAATCGGATTGCTGGGTCAAAATTTTCTACAAGTTTGAGGTACTGAATTAGTCAGTGTTCCCTAGAGGGACAGAATTAATAGGATAGAGATATATATATATATAAAGGGGAGTTTATTAAGGAATATTAATTCACACTACCACAAGGCGGGGTCCCACAGTAGGCCGTCTGCAAGCTAAGGACAAGAAAGCCAGTCCAAATCACAAAACAGAAGAACTTGGAGTCCGATGTTCAAGGGTAAGAAACATCCAGAACAGAAGAAAGATGTAGGCTTGGAGGCTAAGCCAGTCTAGTCTTTTCACGTGTTTCTGCCTGCTTTTATTCTAGCCACGCTGGCAGCTTATTAGATGGTGCCCACACACATTAAGGGTGGGTCTGCCTTTCCCAGCCCACTGACTGAAATGTTAATCTTCTTTGGCAACACCCTCACAGACACACCCAGGAACAATAATTTGCATCATCTAATCCAATCACGTTGACACTCAATATTCACCACCACAGGTAACCAAAGATGGTATGGGTTGTCTCAAGAAGCAGTCAGGGGACATACCCACCTTAAGCTGATACTGAGGATCCCTTGGCAGAAATCTGGGAGAGGAGACCCAAGCATTGAAAGCTACACAGGACTATAATTTCTACTAACCCTAAGATTTATGACTTTCTGGTTTCTAATCGTCCTCAAATACCACTTCCATCAGAACACTTCCTTTTGCAAAAGCTCATTACTTTAAACCATATTGAATCAAGTTCCTTTGAATGATTGATATAGCTCATGATCTTTATTTTAATGTATTATCTCTCAAAAATGCTTTCTCCTCTAGCTGGAACAGACTTCTTCCCCAAATACACCACAGTGATGTCTACCTACCTCTGTTCTTTGTTGTTGTTGTTTATTTCTTTTCACTTTAAATGCCTTCTTACTATTTTGTTTTGGCTAATCCCTGCATTCTTAAAGAACTGCTTTTGTGTTTTAAATGCTGTATTAGTCTGTTCTCAGGCTGCTAATAAAGACATACCTGAGACTGGGTAATTGATAAAGTAAAAAAGGTTTAATGGACTCACAGTTCCACATGGCCAGAGAGGCCTCACAATCATGGCAAAAGGCAAAGGAGGAGCAGAGTCATGTCTTACATGAGAGAGTTATGTGCAGGGGAGCTGCTCTTTGTAAAACCATCAGATCTAGTGAGACTTATTCACTATCGTGAGAACAGCATGGCAAAGGCCTGACCCCATGGTTCAATTACCTGTCACTAGATCCCTCCCATGTCACATGGGAATTATGGGAGCTACAATTCAAAATTTGGGTGAGGTCACAGCCAAACCATATCAAATATCTCCTATTTACCCATTAGTGAGGGAAGATTCCTACCCTAGGGTTATGGGAATGGCTGAACACAATAGCCAGCTTGGACAGAGGATACTAACAGCAGTTTACTAGTCACATATACTTCCAACCTGGGGAAGGAGATCACACACCAGGCAGGGACACACAGGGGCTGTACTCAGAAACAGGGTGAACAACCAGAAGCTGAAAAATGCCAGCACTGTAGTATCAAGAGGGTGAGATGTGTCCTGGTTCCCGTAGAAGAATGTTTCCATGGGCTGGCAGGGAACTGAACCTGCTACTTTGGAATAAGCAAGAAATTTACCTCGTCTATTTGATAAGGAAGTTTGTTTGGCTAAGGTACCTGTATCTATGCAGGAGCAGACTGGAGAAAAGAACTTGCCTTTTGAGACCCTCCAGGTATCAAGACAGTACATAATACTGGACCTCTATTTTAAGCCTTATACCACAAGTATCTCTTGTCTTCCCAATAAATCCTTTCGATCAAATGAGATAAAGAACATGGATATAATTTTTAAATTACTAAACTAACTTGTTTAGTAATTTAAACAAGTTACAAGTTACTAGACAGGGAATTACTTACTTAATTTCCCTTTTATAGCTTTCATTTATGTCCCCCACCAAATAAACAGCAAAAATGTAAAACATTCCTTACATGTGCATCCTTATTACTAATATGCTATTTTTGTTGTGTTATCTAGATTTTACATCTCTTATACTGTTATGTATAAAAGAATTGCTTTGCATTCTCTACTGTACAGCATTGAGAAGCTAGCAGTCATTTGACTAATTTCATCATTGTAAGGGAAAGAAAAACTAACTAATAAATTTTAAAATACCTATTGCATTGTAATAAACTTGTTCATTCATCTTCACTTAACAGAATAGATGCATTTCAACAAATCTAATTATAATATGGTTTTCCTTTCCTAGTGCCTGCTGTTATGATTGCAGATTTCTTTCCATGTAAAACTAGGTTGTAACAGACTTTGTTAAACATCTCTAATGTGAAAGTGATTAAAGTAATAGTCACATGAAATGTTGAAAAAGGAAGAATTATTAAACAAACTTATGGACTTTTAAAAAGCTAAATTAAAACAACTGGAAATCAACAAGGATTTATTACCAACAAACAGCATCAAAATTGACTGACTTGCTTTTTAGCAGGTATGCTGGTATTATTGATTTGGAAAATATCATATAGTAAATTTTAATTTTGGTGAGGTCTTTTACACAACTTTCTTAATATCCTTGAGGATCAGGAATAAATTTATAACTGGTAGAGGAGTACATAGACCATGTTGATTGATGTCAACTTGACTAGACACCTGATAGTTTGATGAAAGATTCTGTCTTTGGTCCTGGTCTGTATAAAAAAAAAGTTTAATGACTAGAATCAGACACAGAAGGTATAATCATCACATTTTTAATGACATATAGTTGGGAGAGATGATAAATTAAAGTATCAAATGCAAATCTATCTCAGTAGTCTAGAAATCTTAGTCCAACAAAACAAGATTAAATTTAAAAGGAATATTACAAATACATTTAGTTTAAGTTGAATTTAAATTTAGTTAAGTAATCAGTTGTGAAAATACAGTATGGGCATACCTGGAAAAAGATACATATTTAGCCACAAGGTTAATATGAAAATTCAGTGCTATAAAGTTAATGTGATCAAAATTGGTGAAGCATAGGGCCTGGACCAATGGAGCAAGATGGCGAGGCACATGGCTGCGTGAAGCTGCTCTGGCCACTTTTAGAGGCTTCTCCTCTGTTCTGAATGTCCAGAGACGACTATGCTGTATGAACAATCTGACTAGGTAAAAGATCTTACGTGGTTTAAAGTGAGAGAAGTTAGAAGAAAGGACAAACACAGTATATATATTTTTTGAATAAAATGTTAGGCTGGATTTTTGAAATAGAAGTTCAAGGTTTTATTTATGTGTTTTTTATGTTACACATAATTATAAGTGAAAGAGTGGGAAATCGTTATCAGTTATAAGAGATCATAGGGGAAAAATATACACATATTCTGGTACATATATCAAAAGAGACAAAAATGTCTATGAACCCAAAGTTTACCAATATTCATTTACCAAGTTTTCAAGTCCTCTTCCCCGGATCACCAGACTAAGAAAACAAAAGTATATTCCTGAAGTCAAAAACCACTCAGAGGTCACCCACAAACACACCTTCCCCTGGATAGCTAACAAAAAGGTAATAGAAAGAAGCTGCAAGAAAGGAAAGATAAGAGATAAGATAATAATAGTGTGTTTCAAAGCTGTGAACTTCAAAAAAAGAAAGGTTGAAGGGGAGAAAGGAAAGCAAAGAGAGGGTTGATATGAATAGGAGGAGGGCCAGAGCAAAAAGAACTTATTAAAATGACTTTAGGTTCACTGCCTCTTCTTTTTTTTTTTAATTTTTCTTTTAAGCTTGGCCTAATTTAAAATGCAACTCTGGTGAAGGAGATTTTCCAATTTGCATATTTACTTTAAGATATTCCAAAGTGTCAGGCAAATTGGGTTTTTATTTATATTTAGCAAACTAATCATTTGCCCTGAGAAACAGAAAGCTCTGATGCTCTGAGACTTCTTTTACAACAATTAAAAAGGTTGATCTTTGCTCAGAATCTCTTGAGCTATTGAAAAACTAAAAATTGACAGAAAAATAATTTTGTTATGCCAAAGAGCCTGACAGGTGGACAAAGCAGTTGAGGAGAATTGCAGTGGCTTTCAATTATCTACCCTTAGACACTTATCTGTTCCTCACGGTGTCCTACCTAATGAATAACTCTTCTGCAGATGGTGAAAACACGGGATTCTTAATTGCCACCAGGCTAAAATTAACAACAATTATGAGCAATGCTAGGGGAAGAACCTGGCAGAAAATAGTTCATCTATTAAAAAAAGGAAGAAGAATATTTAAGAATCACTTCTGCATTATGAAACTTTATAAAATTCTATTGTTCTAAGAGCATTAATACAAGTTGTTATAGTAACTGTTAACAACTATGTCTAGGGAACATACTAATCCAATAACAATAGTTGTTATTTTCACTGGATTAATATGTTTCCTAAACATAATTTGCCATTTATATTTATCAGTTGATCCTCAAAACTACTTTGGAAGCAAATGTAATATTACTTACCTGTATCTCAACATTAACATCTGTATTATAAGTCAAGAAAAAAAAAGTCAAGGGCAGTTCCAAGATGGCTGAACAGGAACAGCTCCAGGCTACAGCTCCCAGTGTAAGCAACACAGAAGACAAGAGATTTCTGTACTTCCAACTGAGGTACTGGATTTATCTCACTGGGGTGTGTCGGACAGTGGGTGTGGGACAGTGGGTGCAGTGAGAGCCAAAGCAGGGCGAGGCATCACCTCACCCGGGAAGCACAAGGGGTAAGGGAATTCCCTTTCCTAGCCAAGGGAAACTGACACACAGCACCTGGAAATTTGGGTCACTCCCACCCTAATACTGCACTTTTTCAAAGGTCTTAGCAAAGGGCACACCAGGAGATTATATCCCGCACCTGGATCGGAGGGTCCCATGCCCACGGAGCCTCCCTCATTGCTAGCACAGCAGTCTGAGATCTAACTGCAAGGTGGTAGTGAGGCTGGGAGAGGGGTGTCCACCATTGCTGAGGCTTTAGTAGGTAAACAAAATGGCCGGGAAGCTTGAACTGGGTGGAGCCCACCACAGTTCAAGGAAGCCTGCCTGCCTCTATAGACTCCACCTGTGGGGACAGGGCATAGCCAAACAAAAGGCAGCAGAAACCTCTGCAGATTTAAATGTCCCTGTCTGACAGCTTTGAAGAGAGTAGTGGTTCTCCCAGCACGGAATTTGAGATCTGAGAAGGGACAGACTGCCTCCTCAAGTGGGTCCCTGACCCCCGAGTAGCTTAACTGGGAGGCACCCCCCAGTAGGGGCAGACTGACACCTCACATGGCCAGGTACCCCTCTGAGATGAAGCTTCCAGAGGAATGATCAGGAAGTAACATTTGCTGTTCAGCAATATTCACTCTTCTGCAGCCACTGCTGCTGATACCCAGGCAAACAGGGTCCAGAGTGGACCTCCAGCAAACTCCAACAGACTTGCAGCTGAGGGTCCTGACTGTTAGAAGAAAACTAAGAAAGAGAAAGAACATCCATACCAAACCCCATCTGTACGTCACCATCATCAAAGACCAAAGGTAGATAAAAACCACAAAGATGGGGATAAAACAAAGCAGAAAAGCTGAAAATTCTAAAAATCGGAGTGCCTCTTCCCCTCCAAAGGAACACAGCTCCTCGCCAGCAACGGAACAAAGCTGGATGGAGAATGACTTTGACGAGTTGAGAGAAGAAGGTTTCAGACGATCAAACTTCTCCAAGCTAAAGGAGGAAGTTTGGACCCACACAAAGAAGCTAAAACTTTGAAAAAAGATTAGACGAAAGGCTAACTAGAATAAACAATGTAGAGAAGTCCTTAAATGACCTGATGGAGCTGAAAACTATGGCACGAGAACTACTTGATGAATGCACAAGCTTCAGTAACCTATTCAATCAACTGGAAGAAAGGGTATCAGTGATTGAAGATCAAATGAATGAAATGAAGCAAGAAGAGAAGTTTAGAGAAGAAAGAGCAAAAAGAAATTAACAAACCCTCCAAGAAATATGGGACTATGTGAAAAGACCAAATCTATGTCTGATTGGTGTACCTGAAAGTGACAGGGAAAATGCAACCAACTTGGAAAATACTCTGCAGTAGATTATCCAGGAGAACTTCTCCAACCTAGCAAGGCAGGCCAACATTCAAATTCAGGAAATACAGAGAACACCACAAAGACAATCCTTGAGACGAGCGATTCAAAGACACATAATTGTCAGATTCACCAAAGTTGAAATGAAGGAAAAAATGTTAAGGGCAACCAGAGAGAAAGGTCAGGTTACCCACAAAGGAAAACCCACCCGACTAACAGAGGATCTCTCAGCAGAAACTCTACATCCAGAAGAGAGTGGGGGCCAATTTTCAACATGTATAAAGAAAAGAATTTTCAACCCACAATTACATATCCAGACAAACTAAGTGTAATGAGTGAAGGAGAAATAAAATCCTTTACAGACGAGCAAATGTTGAGAGATTTTGTCACCACAAGGCCTGCCCTACAAGACCTCCTGAAGGAAGCATTAAACATGGAAAAGAAAAACTGATACCAGCCACTGCAAAAACATGCCAAAATGTAAAGACCATAGATGTTAGTAAGAAACTGCATCAACTAACTAACAAAATAACCAGCTAACATCATAATGACAGGATCAAATTCACACATAACAATATTAACCTTAAATGTAAATAGGCTAAATGCTCCAATTAAAAGATACAGATTGGCAGATTGGATAAAGACTCAAGACCCATCAGTGTGCTGTATTCAGGAGACCCATCTCACAGGCAGAGACACACATAGGCTCAAAATAAAGGGATGGAAGAAGATCTACCAAGCAAATGGAAAACAAAAAAAGGCAGTGGTTGCAATCCTAGTCTCTGATAAAACAGACTTTAAACCAAAAAAGATCAAAAGAGACAAAGAAGGCCATTACATAATGGCAAAGGGATCAATTCAGCAAGAAGAGCTAACTATCCTTAATATATATGTACCCAATACAGGAGCACCCAGATTCATAAAGCAAGTCCTTACAGACTTACAAAGAGACTTAGACTCCCCCACAATAATAATGGGAGACTTTAACAACCCACTGTCAACATTAGACAGATCAACGAGACAGAAAGTTAACAAGGATATTCAGGAATTGAACTCATCTCTGCACCAAGTAGACCTAATAGACATCTACAGAACTCTCCATCCCAAATCAACAGATTCTTCTCAGCACAACATCACACTTATTCCAAAATTGAGCACGTAGTTGGAAGTAAAGCACTCCTCAGCAAATGTAAAAGAACAGAAATTATAACAAATTGTCTCTCAGACCACAGTGCAATCAAACTAGAACTCAGGATTAAGAAACTCACTCAAAACCACTTAACTACATAGAAACTGAACAACCTTCTCCTGAATGACTACTGGGTACATAACGAAATGAAGGCAGAAATAAAGATGTTCTTTGAAACCAATGAGAACAAAGATACAACATACCAGAATCTCTGGGACACATTTAAAGCAGTGTGTAGAGGGATTTTTATAGCACTAAATGCCCAAGAAAGCAGGAAAGATCTAAGATTGACACCCTAACATCACAATTAAAAGAACTAGAGAAGGAAGAGCGAACACATTCAAAAGCTAGCAGAAGGCAAGAAATAACTAAGATCAGAGCAGAACTGAAGGAGATAGAGACACAAAAAACCCTTCAAAAAATCAATGAATCCAGGAGCTGTTTTTTTTAAAAGATCTACAAAATTGATAGACCGCTAGCAAGACTAATAAAGAAGAAAAAAGAGAAGAATCAAATAGATGCAATAAAAAATGATAAAGGGGATATCACCACTGACCGCACAGAAACACAAACTACCATTAGAGAATACTATAAACACCTCTACAGAAATAAACTAGAAAACCTAGAAGAAATGGATAAATTCCTGGACACATACACTCTCTCAAGACTAAACCAGGAAAAAATTGAATCCCTGAATAGACCAATAACAGGCTCTGAAACTGAGGCAATAATTAATAGCCCACCAATCAAAAGAAGTCCAGGACCAGATGGATTCACAGCTAAATTCTACCAGAGGTACCACTCCTTCTGAAACTATTCCAATCAATAGAAGAAGAGGGAATCCTCCCTAACTCATTTTATGAGGCCAGCATCATTCTAATACTAAAGCCTGGCAGAGACACAACAAAAAAAGAGAATTTTAGACCAATATCCCTGATGAACATTGATGCAAAAATCCTCAATAAAATACTGGCAAACCAAATCCAGCAGCACATCCAAAAGCTTATCCATTATGATCAAGTGGGCTTCATCCCTGGGATGCAAGGCTGGTTCAACATATGCAAATCAATAAATGTAATCCAGCATATAAATAGAACCAGAGACAAAAACCACATGATTATCTCAATAGATTCAGAAAAGGCCTTTAACAAAATTCAATAGACCTTCATGCTAAAAACTCTCAGTAAATTTGGTATTGATGGAATGTATCTCAAAATAATAAGAGCTATTTATGACAAACCCATAGCCAATATCATACTGAATGGGCAAAAACTGGAAGCATTTCCTTTGAAAACTGGCACAAGACGGGGATACCCTCTCTCACCACTCCTATTCAACATAGTGTTGGAAGTGCTGGCCAAGGCAATCAGGCAGGATAAAGAAATAAAGGATGTTCAATTAGGAAAAGAGGAAGTCAGATTCTCCCTGTTCACAGATGACATGATTGTATATTTAGAAAACCCCATCTTCTCAGCCCAAAATCTCCTTAAGCTGATAAACAACTTCAGCAAAGTCTCAGGATACAAAATCAATGTGCAAAAATCACAAGCATTCTTATACACCAATAACAGACAAACAGAGAGCCAAATCATGAGTGAACTCCCATTCACAATTTCTTCAAAGAGAATAAAATACCTAGGAATCCAACTTACAAGGGATGTGAAGGACCTCATCAAGGAGAACTACAAACCAGTGCTCAACGAAAAACCAAACACTGCATGTTCTCACTCATAGGTGAGAATTGAACAATAAGAACACTTGGACACAGGAAGGGGAATATCACACACTGGGGCCTGTCGTGGTGTAGGGGGAGAGGGGAGGGATAGCATTAGGAGATATACCTATCTCCTAATGGGTATATGACGAGTTAATGGGTGCAGCACACCAACATGGCACATGTACACATATGTAACAAACCTTCATGTTGTGCACATGTACCCTAGAACTTAAAGTATAATAATAATAATAAATAAATAAATAATAAATATATAGTTTATCTAGTTTTTCTCTTAATAACCACAATGTTATGTATCTCCAATATCTCATTTCTTTAGATATTAAATTCCATATACTTAACAACCAAAAAATTATAAGAAAAGTTTATCTTCAACACCTCTTCTGTTTGAATACTAAATAAATGATTGGCTCTGTCAATAATAAAAAAAAAAGAAAGAAAGAAAAAAAGGTCAACATTAGCAATTTAAACTGTACAGACCTTCCTCTTCCAAGATTATAGTTCATAGTTTGGCAAATGCTGCCATTGTTTCTCATATGACCTTGCATTTTTGAAGGAAATATAAATGCAAATAAATGCTCAAAAAGCAGTGATAGAGCCCATTATAATGGTTGCCCACGTGCCATATCCCTGTTATTTTATCATAAGCCATTTTTTATAAATAATCTAAAAATTGGGATAGTAATATACGATTGATAGAACAGAAAATTTGAAAAGTAGAGATTAATTGAGTAAACAGAGAAATCTTTTACAAAATTGATTTTCAGATACTAGTCTAGATTTCAAATAATTTCTGTATTTTTGTTGCTGTATTTTGCGATTAAATACTGACCAGTTTAGAATTTTGCATATTGCCTGTTTCTAATCTCATTTCTTTATTATAACTTGATGAGAAAAGGGAAGCAGGAGCCCACACAGTCTTTCAACTGTACTTCTCTGTTTAACTTCTGTGTCAGTACTCCAAGTTCTAAGTCATATACACAGATACAGTCAAAGAATCTAATAATGTTTCGAATAGAAAGTGAAAGTGAAGATTCTCCATTCTAAATCTCTCTTTGTATTTGTGAATTAAGCAAGGTTTATGAGATTAAAAACTTGGTTCAAGGTTTCTGGTGGAAAAGCAGGGAATTGAATCGATGTCAAAGCAAATCAGAATACAGTACATACTGGGATCCTTGAGATTATTTAAGTTCCACCCGAAAGCATCACTGAGCACAAAGAAGGACAAATATAAACCTAGATGTGTCTTCGTGGACCACTTTCATCCTGAGGTTCTCTAGGCAAAATTCTTCCTTAACGTATTTCTTTACCAATTATGGAGTCATATCACAACATTGACCCAGAGGTAAGTGGCTCAAATGTCAGAAAAATACTCACAATTTTCATCACCAAATTCTCATTACTGTGGGAATTATCAAATATTAAATATCTATCAAAAGAACTGAGTGTGAAAATATTCTACCAGCTAGACCCATTTCTATGACAACCTGTCTAAGAGTAAGTAGAATGACATAGCTAGAGAGTTCTTGTTGTATTTTGTTTTGACTATGTTTACATGGAACCTTCTAAGTTACTTTAACCTTTGCAGTTCTTCAGGTAAATGTAAACTGTGTAAATTTTGCAATATTGAAAATCTCATAGACTAAAAATAAAAGACTAATTAATTTTTTTTTCATCTTGCAGTCATGTTTCCTGATGACCTCTCTTCATGTTATCTACTGGTTATTTCTGGAAAGCTGTTGCTGTAAAATCACAGAAATTGAAATTTAATAATTCTTCTCTCAGCCTTTTTGGGCATTTCAGGGCAAATAAACAAGAAGCTATTACGTGTTCTAAGAGCCTCCAATGTAAGCCCTCTCTACGAGCTGCAGAGTACAGGACTGCATGAATAGGATAAGAAATTAGAAGCTCTTAGATATTTTCTCCCAGTAAGCGACAGCATGCTTTCTTATCCTCCACAGTATTTATATTATTGTACAAATATTAACTGGCTCTTAAGATAAGGGAAGATATTTATTTTATTATGAGAGAAGTGGAGTTTTCATTGTTTTTGTTGGTTTTCCTATTGTTTTGTTTTGGTTTTGCTCCTCATATTGTCCAAGGAATTTAAATAAAGCTACTTGGGAAATTATTTATTAAAAGATAGCTAAGTGACATGATGCTTTAGCAAAAATCATTGTAGGGCTTTTAAAATTTTAATTACATCTTCAAGCATGTGGATACAATTCAATTACTGTGCTTGGTGTCATCTATATCCTTACTTACCAGGAGTTGAAAGAAAGAGTACTTGTGATAGTCTTCTGTAGTTTAATGTTGCAGGTTGTACTCATGATTCATTTTGGCTAATGTCAGCATGCCCAAAAAAAAAACTTTACCCTAAAATACAAATAAAGTTTTCTGGAGCTTACCTTTTTGTTCTATACTTTCCATTATCTTAGGTAACTTGTCTATTCCACCACAATGGAGAAATGTTTTCTTTCCTACTTGGCATTAGATGCGTACATTTTACTTTGTAAGACATTTACCAACAATCAGTTCTTAGGAACTGAATCTCTCACTCACCTGAAACAGTGGAATGCTGTCTTGATGGAAAACAGAGAAGGTCAGAGTCACAACAATGGTTACTTGGGCGGACAGAAAAGCTAACACTCATACGCAATTTCTGATTTTTTGGAAAGGAATTATTGGACCTTCTTTAGTACATTTCACTTATTCTGTTGCCCCTCAGGTCTTTCCTTTTTTTTGCTTTTAATATTAGATTCGGGGAGATTCAATTGACTGTCGTGCCCTGCTGCCTAATCAGTCATAAAAAAGCACCAAAGTCAAGAAAAATATTTTAAGAGATGTCAGTTCCGTAAAAGTCAAGAGTGATAAAGAGATTTATTGCCTCCATCCTCACTGCTGACCTGATTCTATTGGAGTCGGAAATCAAGAAAATCCGATTGTTTGTGTGTGGGTATGAAAGCAAGCAAGCAAGCAAGCAAGCATGAGAAATAGATTTAGTTTGCAGGGAAAAGGGAATAATATTTATAAGTTGTCAAAAATCCCTAGAAGTTGATATTTTACTATGCTACCTGAATTTCTGGAAACTTTTTTTCCCCTGGCACAGAAGAAAACAAGATAAAACAAAAGGTCAAATATTCTCTTGCTACATTTATTTGTTCCTTAAATCATGTTCTTTATTTGATCAATATTTATTATCTTCATTGTATGCTTGAAGTTGTACTAGCCTCTAGAGTTATAGTAGTGAACCAATCTGATTTCATTCTATTTGTACACATTAAGGGAAAAGACTCACATTAATCAGTCATTTCATAGAAAGTAAAGTGAAAGGAATTGGAATAGAGAAAGCATGAGAGAAGCGGCTCAAGTTGTAGAGCTGCCAACTCCAGTGATTTCTGTAATTATTGAGTACCATTTAGGTCAGATTTGAACCAGAAAGGAACGGGAATCCAAATTGAATCCCTGGGTGGTGCAAACGTCATCTAAGATATTGATATAGAGATATCTGAGATGGAAGGGAATTTAGAGGTCATATTACAGTCCTTCATCTTATAGATGACCAAAAAAAAAAAGAGAGAGAGAGAGAGAGGAATTGATTTGTACACACATATCACTACTGCTAGAGTGAAAAAAATAAAAATCCAGTTTCCCATTTTCCCATGTTGTCTTCATTTCATAGTAAATCCTGCCAAAATGTGTGATGGACCCTTACATAAGCAACTTCTCTCAAAAGCTGTTCTTGCTGTAAGAATGAAAAGAATGAGAGCTATAAACTGCATACTGCAAGGTATGTGTTAGTTCAGACTCAGACTGAGTTAGTTAACTCAAATATTGCTACTTACATATATCGCAAGACTTTACTATATATATATCAATGTCAAACATTTTAGCCTTATTCACTGCCATAATCACAATCACACTAAATGATGCAAATATTCAAAAATTGATTAATTCACCAAGGAGGAATTTCCTGCCTATTTCAAGTTACCAAGTCTGTACTGTGAATGCCCTCTCACATTATTTAAACTCTCAAGATAGACTAGTACACACAATCCACAGTGCCTGAACATTATAATCATGTTTCCTTATTTAATATTTTTCTGGGAGAGGGGCAGAAAAGAGGAGAATAAAAATTACAGAGATTTATCATCAAAAACATACATGCTCAAGCATTATGGGCCTGCTTAAACCAAGATAACACTAGTATGCCAGAATAATCAATCATCGTCACTTACCCTCTGAGTGCAATTAACCACCTTTAATAATAAACATATTTTAGTTTACTTTTGAGCACTTTATAAACATAAGTATAAAGGTATAGTGAAAAACAGGTAACAGGTTTTGTAGAAACTTTAATAAGATTTTAAACATAGCAAACCATGGTTTCAAGTTCCTACTTTTTCCGATTTTGAAGGTATATACTCAAAATGCACAACATCCTTTGAATGCATCTAACCATTCCGCAACTCATATGCATTAACCTGGAACACGACAATCTTGTAAATACTGATTCCAAGTTTTAAACCTATCTCAAATAGTTCTGCTTTGTCATTGCTCTTGTTTTTCTTTTTTTCTTGCCTTTATCAAAATACAGGACCTTTGAATATTTTGACAGCTTTTAATTTTTAAAAGAGAAAATGTTGATCAACTATGCTTCATAATTGTAAAACATTTTAATTTTTAGATTTATGATCACTAATTAGACTTAACAAAGCCAATGAATTATTTTCCATTTCAATTTCGTCAATTTCCTTTCAATCATTGTTGCATTTACATCAGCTTCAGCTTTTGTTAACTTGCAAAACATATGTATGTTCTGATAAACAGACATCCCAAAAAATATGTATATATATATTGTCACATGTCCTTTAAGCTAAAAAGCACACATCAGGTCTTTATTCAAAAACCTGTCTGATGAAGTACTTTCTGTTGAATGAAACACTGCATGAGAAAAACATATTTTTTTTGTGTGCTTAGAAATTACTGTTAACTAATTTATCATGGAGTCTGAAAAAAAATCATGTAATTTTTGGTCGTCTGAAGGTACATAGTCTGAGATTTCAATTTCAACTTCACCATCATCATTAGACTCTTGAGTGCTACTGTCTTACTCAGCATTCAGCTCATTTGTCTAATAATCTTTAAATGTATTCTTTTGTCAATGTTCTACTCAGTGCCACTATAGGTAGAAATTTAAAAAAAAAAAAAACATTTTCAATGAAAACTTAAAACACACAAATAAACAAGCTAATATGCTAAAAAGAAAGTGGCACCAGACTTCTCTTAGACCTTTTCAAAGAATATTAAAATATTTTGGGCTATGTAATAAAAATTTGAAGACTAATTCCAAGTTGATCATTTATTTCACTCTTGTGTCATCCTACGAGGGAATACTCTCAGTATTACCTTTCTTTATTATTTTCATCTTTATTAGAATAACTCACAAAAATGAATTAGTAATGATGTAATCCAAGATACTGAAATGGCAAAATATTTCAAGATATACGAAAAGTGGATCATCAAGTTTCCATAATGTATCTTTTATTTATAAAAGGGTCCAAACAACAACAGGGCAACAGAAAGATGAAATGCGTTTTAGTATTTTAAAAATGTACTTCTCTTTGTTAATTGGGAAGTGTTTTAAAAAGAATGTCATGAAATATTAATCCTTCCAAATAGATAATACTTCTTAAAAATAAACCCCAAAAGTTTGAGTTCAAAGGAGCCCAAAAGTATTCCGAGGGATATAGTTATATTATTCATAATGAAAGTTGAATGCATTCTTTATAGGTACTCTTTAGGGCAGTAATAAGCATGTTTATCAAAAAGTGTGTCATCCAAATCAGCTTCCAATAGATGTTCGAAACCCTGAACTTAATGCCAGCTTTTTAATTATTGCATTCTTGGTTTGTGACCTTTACTTTCTTAGCCTTTTCTAGTTAAATAGGTTTATGGAAATATTTTTGTTAATATATCTGGCTAAAATCACATGGTTTTAAAAATATAGTTAGAATACATTTTCATTGTTTTCTTTCCAAGTTTTAGTTTAGGTTCAGGAGGTATATGTGCAGGTAAATTTCATGTCACAAGGGTTTGTTGTACAGATTATTTAATCACTCAGGTAATAAGCATAGTACCTGATAGGTAGATTTGCAATCCTTATCCCCCTGCCACCCTCCACCTTCAAGAAGGCCTCAGTTTTTTATTGTTCCTTCATCGTGTCCATGTGTACTCAATGTTTAGCTCTCACTTGTAAGTAAAAACATGGTATTTGGTTTTCTGTTCTTGCATTAATTCCTTTAACATTATGGTCTCCATTTCAATCTGTTTTTTCTTTATATAGCTATGTAGTATTCCATGGTGTATATGTACCACATTTTCTTTATTCAATTACTGTTAATGGGCATCTAGTTTGAGTCTATGTCTTTCCTATGGTGAATAGTGCTATGATGAACATATAAGTGTGTATGTCTTTAAAGCAGAATGATTTATATTCCTTTGAGTATATCCCTAGTAATGGAATTGCTGGTATAAACGATAGTTCTATTTCTCAGAAATCTCCGAATTGCTTTTCACAGTGGCTAAACTAATTTACATTCCCATCAGCAGTGTATAAACATTCATTTTTCTCCACAACCTTGCCAGCTTCTGCTATTTTTGGACTTTTTGATAGTGGCCATTCTGACTCATGTGAGATGATATTTTATCGTGCTTTTGATTTGCATTTCCCTAATCATAAGTGATATTGAGCATTTTTTCATATGCTTGCTGACCACATGTATGGCTTCTTTCGAGAAATTTCCGCTCATGTTCTCTGCCCATTTTGCAATGAGATTGTTTTTTGCTTGTTGATCTGAGTTTCTTGTAGAGTTTTGATATTAGACCCTTGTAGGATGCATAGTTTGCAAACATTGTGCCATATTAGAGGTTGTCAGTTCACTCTGCTGAACTTTTGCGATGGAGAAACTCTTCAGTCTAATTAGGCCCCATCACTTCATTTTTGTTTTTGTTGCAATTGCTTTTGGAGCCTTTATTGTGAAGTCTTTGCTGGGCAGATGTCCAAAATGCTATTTCCAAGATTTTCTTCTAGGGTTTTTATAGTTTTAGGTTTACATTTAAGTCCTTCACTCATTTTAAGTTTATTTTTGTATATGGTGAAAGGTGGGGTCTGGTTTCAATCTTCTGCATATGGCTAACCAGTTATCCCAGCAGCATTTGTTGAATAGAGAGTGCTTTCCCCATTGCTTGTTTTTGTCAGCTTTGTTGAACATCAGATGGTTATAGGTGAGCAGCTTTACTTCTGAGTACTTGAAACTCTTCCACTGGCCTATGTGTCTGTTTTTGTATCAGTACCATGCTGTTTATTTTAGCTACTGCACCTTTGAGGTGTAGTTTGAAGTCCAGTACTGTGATGCCTCCAGTTTTGTTCTTTTTGCTTAGGATTGCTGTTGCTATTCAGGCTCTTTTTTCATCCAAATGCATTTTAGAATATTTTTTTCTAATTCTATGGAAAACATTCTTGAGAGTTTGATAGGAATAGCATTAAATATGTACATTGCTTTGGGCAGCATGACCATTTTAACAATATTGATTTTATCCATGAGCATAGAATGTTTTTCCATTTGTCTGTGTCATCTCTGATTTTTTGCAGCAGCATTTTTAAATTCTTGTTGTTGAGACCTTTCACCTCCCTCGTTAATGATATTCCCAGGTATTTTATTCTTTATGTGGCTATTGTGAATGGAACCACACTGTTGATTTGGCTGTCAGGTTGGACATTCTCAGTCAATAGAAATGCTACTAATTTTTGTATGTTGATTTTCTATTGTGAAACATTGCTGAAGTTGTTTATCAGATACAGGAGCTTTTGGGACAGGACTATGGGGTTTTCCAGGAATAAAATTACATCAACTGCAAAGAGAGATAGTTTGACTTCCTCTCTTCTTATTTAGATCCATTTTATTTCTTTCTCTCTACTGACTGCTCTGGCTAGGACTTCCACTGCTATATTGAATAGGAGGGGTGAGAGTGGGCATGAATGTCTTCTTCTGGTTTTCAAGAGAAATGATTCCAGCTTTTTCCTATTCAGTTAGATGTTGGTTGTGGGTTCATCATAGATGGTTCTTATTATGTTGAGGTATGTTCTTTCAATGCCTAATTTGTTGAGGGTTTTTAACATGAAGAGATATTTGATTTTATCCAAAACCTTTTCTTTGTCTATTAAGATTGTGTTGTTTTGGCTAGGTGCGGTGGCTTATGTTTGTAATCCCAGCACTTTGGGAGGCCACGGCGGGAGAATCATGAGGTTAGGAGATCGAGACCATCCTGGCTAACATGGTGAAACCCTGTCTCTATTAAAAATACAAAAAAATTAGCCGAGTGTGGTGGCAGGTGCCTGTAGTCCCAGCTACTGAGACGTTGGGCAGCATGACCATTTTAACAATATTGATTTTATCCATGAGCATAGAATGGAGTCTGAGGCAGGAGAATGGCGTGAACCTGGGAGGCGGAGCTTGCAATGAGCCGAGATCACACCACTGCTCTCCAGCCTGGGCAACAGAGTGAGACTCCGTCTCAAAAAAAAAAAAAAAGATTGTGTTGTTTTTGTTGTCACTTCTGTTTACCTGAGGAAACACGTGTTGATTTATGTTGAACAAAACTTGCATCCCACGAATAAATGCTACTTGATCATGATGAATTCGCTTTTTTAATAAATATGCCGCTAGATTCAGCTTGCTAGTATTTTGTTGAGGATTTTTGCATCAATGTCCATCAAGAATATTGGCCTGAAGTTTTATTTTTTGTTGTGTCTCTGCCAGATTTTGGCACCATAAGAATGATGTAGGCCTCATAGAATAAGATAGGAAAAAGTTCCTCCTCTTCAGGTTTTTTTATTTTTATTGTACTTTAAGTTCTGGGATACATATGCAGAACGTGCAGGTTTGTTACATAGGTATACACGTGCCATGGTGGTTTGCTCCATCAACCTGTCATCTACATTAGGTATTTCTCCTAAAGCTATCCCTTCCCTAACCCCTGGTCCTGCACAGGCCCCGATGTGTGGTGTTCCCCTCCCTGTGTCCAGGTGATCTCATTGTTTAACTCCGACTCATGAATGACAACATGTGGTGTTTGGTTTTCTGTTCCTGTGTTAGTTTGCTGAGAGCGATAGTTTCCAGCTTCATCCATGTCCCTGCAAAGGACATGAACTCATCCTTTTTATGGCTGAATAGTATTCCATGGTGTATATGTGTGGCATTTTCTTTATTCAGTCTATCATTGATGGGCATTTGGGTTGGTTCCAAGTCTTTGCTATTGTGAATAGTGCTGCAATAAACATACATGTGCATGTGTCTTTATAGTAGAATGATTTATAATCCTTTGGGTATATACCCAGTAATGGGATTGCTGGGTCAAATGGTATTTCTGGTTCTAGATCCTTGAGGAATTGCCACACTGTCTTCCACAATGGTTGAACTAATTTACACTCCCACCAACAGTGTAAAAACATTCCTATTTCTTCACATCCTTCCCAACATCTGTTGTTTCCTGACTTTTGAATGATCGCCATTCTAACTGGCATGAGATGGTATCTTACTGTGGTTTTGATTTGCGTTTCTCCAATGACCTGTGATGATGAGCTTTTTTAATATATCTTTGTTGGCTGCATAATGGGAGAACATTTTCGCAATCTATCTATCTGACAAAGGGCTAATATCCAGCATCCACGAGGAACTTAAACAAATTTACAAGAGAAAAACAAACAACCCCATCAAAACGTGGGCGAATGGTATGAACAGACACTCCTCTTCGATTTTTTTTTTTTTTTTTTTTTGGAATAGTTTCATTAGGATTGGTATCAGCTCTTCCTTATGTCTGGTAGGATTTAACTCTGAGTCTGTTTGCTCCAGGACTTTTTCTGGTTGTTAGCCTTTTCATTACTGATTCAATTTCAGAACTCATTATTGATGTGTTTGGGAATTCAATTCCTTTCTGGTTCAATCTTCGGAGGTTGTTTCCAGGAATTTATTCATTTCTTCTAGGTTTTTTAGTTTGTGTGGATAGAGGTGTCCATAACAGTGTCTGACGGTTATATGTATTTCTGTGTGGTCAGCAGTAATATCTCCTTTCTCATTTCATATTGTGTTTATTGCGATCTTATCAATCTTATTCTTTCAAATAAAAAACATTTGGTTTTGTTGAACTTTTGTATGGTTCATTGCATCTTGATTTCATTCAGTTCAGCTCTGATTTTAGTTATCGCTTTTCTTCTGTTATCTTTGGGCTTGGTTTTCACTTTCCTCTGGTGAGATGTTAGGTTGTTAATTTGAAATCTTTCCAACTTTTTGATGTAGGTGTTTAGCACCATAAACTTTACCCCTAGCACTCTTTTAGCTGTGTTCTAGAGATTCTGGTATGTTCTATCGCTGTTTCCGTGGGTTTAAAAGACATTCTTGATTTTGCTTTAATTCATTTCTTGCCCCCAAATCATTCAGGAGCAGGTTGTTTCATTTCTATATAATTATATTATTTTGAAATATCTTCTTGGTATTGATTTCTATTTTCATTGCATGGTGGTCTGATAATGTGGTTGGTTTGATTTTGGTTTTTAAAATTTGTTGAGAATTGCTTTATGACTGAGCAATTTTAGATAACGTGCTGTGTGCAGTGGGAAAGAATGTATAGTCTATTTTGATTGGGCGAAGTGTTCTATAGATGTCTGTTAAGTCCATTTAGTCAAGCGTTGAGTTTAGGTCCCAAATATCTCTGTTATAATTCTACCTCAATAATATGTCCAATAATGTCAGTGGGGCATTGAAATCACCCACTATTATTGTGTGATTATCTAAGTCTCTTCATAGGCCTCTAAAAACTTGCTTTATAAACCTTGTGCTCCAGTATTGGATGCCTATATATTTAGAATAGCTAAGTCTCTTTTTTTTTTTAATTGAACCCATTATCATTACATAATGCCCTTCTTTGTCTTTTTTGATCATTGTTGGTTTAAAGTCTGTTTAATCTGAAATTAGAATAGCAACCGCTCCTCTTTTTTGTTTTCCATATGCTTGGTAGATTTTTTGCTATCCCTTTACTTCTAGTCTACGGGTGTGATTGCATGTGAGATGAGTTTCTTGAAGACATCATACACTTGGGTCTTGCTTTTTTATCACATTTGCCACTCTGTGCATTTTAAGTGGGGCATTTAGCCTGTTTATGTTTTAGATTAAAGTTCATATGTGTAGATTTGATCCCATGATTGTATTGTTAGCTGGTTGTTATGCAGACTTTTTTGTCCCTTTGCTTCAGTGTCAATCGTTTACTTACTTAAGTGTGTTTTTGTGGTGACCAGTAGTGGTCTTTCCTTTCCACATTTATCACTCCCATAAGGACCTCTAGGAAGGCAGCTCTAGTGGTAACAAATTCCTTAGCATTTGCTTGTCTGAAAAGGATCTCATTTCTCCTTTGTTTAGGAAGGTTAGTTTGGTTGAATTTTAATTTTTGGTAGAAATTTCTTTTTTTTTTAAATAATGTTAAATATAGGCTCCTAGTCTTTTCTGACTTGTAGGGTTTCTACAAAAAGGTATGCTGTTAGCTGAATAGTGTTCCCTTTGTAGATGACCTGACTTTTCTCTCTAGCTATCTTTAATATATTCTCTTTCATATCGACCTTGGAGATTCTGATGACTATGTGTCTTTGAGATGATCATCTTGTATAGTATTTCACAGGAGTTCTCTGTATTTTCTAAATTTGAATGTCAATTTCTCAAGGAAGGTTGGGGAAATCTGCATGGATTATATTCTCAGATATTATTCTGAAGTTGCTTTCCCTCCCTCTCCTTCAGGGACACTAGTGAGTTATAGGTTTGTTTTCTTTACATTATCCCTTTTGTCTCAGAAGTTTTGGTTGTTTTATTTATTTTTTTCTTTATTTTTTGTCTGACAGTAATTTTGGAGAACCAGTCTTTGGGCTCTGAGATTCTTTCCTCAGGTTGGAGGATTCTGCTGTTAATATTTACAATTATATTGTGAAATTCTTGCAGTGAGTTTTTCACCTCTATCTCCTCAAATTGATTCTTTCTTTAATCTTTCAGCTCTTGTGCTATTTTACTGGATTCCTTAGGTTGTTTGAATTGGGTTTTGATTTCTCCTGAATATTGATGATCTTTGTTCCAATCCAGATTCTGAATTTTATGTCTGTTATTTCAGCCATTTCAGTCTGGTTAAAAGCCATTGCTGGGAAACTAGTGTGGTTGTTCGGTGGTAAGAAGATAATCTGGCTTTCTGAGTTGCCAGAGTTCTCATGCTGGTCATTTCTCATCTATCTGTGCTGATGTTCCTTTAATCTTTGAAGTTTCTGTCCTTTGTGGTTTTTTGCTTTTATATTCTTTGATATCCTTCAGGGTTTGACTATTGTATAAAGTGAATTCATTCAACTGGCTTCATTTCTGGAAGTTTTCAGGGAGCCAAGGCTTAGATAAGCACTCCCGGGTTGCATGCTCTAACCCTGGGGGCCTGGTACCAAGCCCAAGATTTTGTTCTCTGGCCCCTGAAATTAAGTATATGTTGTGCTGGCTGGGGACAAATTGTTTGCAGTCTACTGACAACAACACTCCAATTAGGCATGTAGGCCAAAGCCTTTAACTGAGGTAGTGGCATTGGGGTCCACACTTGTGGACACATACTAGCAGCAGTGGCAGCATGATGGGGTGCATGCACATTGGCAGTGGCAGGGCACTTTTAGGGGCAAGGGGGCAGTTTCCACGTGTGTGTGTGCACCAGAAGAGGTCAGGTGGCAGTGTCTGCTAGTTCTGTTTGTGGCAGGAGCATGTGTACTGGTGGAGGAAGGGTGGTGAGGTCCACCCATGCATAAACACTAGCAAAGCAGTGTGGGCTGTCAGTGAGTACATGATAGCAAAGAGGGGGGTGGAGGCTGTAGTGCGAATTGGTTGTGAGTCAGTGGGTGCACATAGGTTGGGGACCATCTGCAGAAGCTCTTGAAGGGTTCGGTGTCATCTTTCGGTGATGGAGCTATGGTGGTGGCCACTGGGAAGCATCTTGATTGGGCATCTGGGGCTGCACTGCAAGCACATGTGTCCAGGGAGGGACACCGGGAGAGAGCAGCAGACAGGGCTACTCGCAGATCTGACTGTCTGCATCTCAGGGCCAGACTGCTCCGCTCTCTCCAGGTCTGACAGTAAACAAGGACCAAAGACACCTCGAGGAGCATAGCAAGCCTTGGGGGATGGGTGCCCTGTCCATGCTCCACTGCAGCCCATCCCATACCAAACCATCTGGGCTTGGCAAAGGCTAGGATCCTGTCCCTGCTACCTCTCTAAACAGCTCTCTCTGCCACCTCAAATGTCCTTGGGGATCATTGAGTCTCATGCAGTTAGGATTCTGGAAGTAGGATTTTGGAGGTGCGTGGCAAAAGGCAGCCACTCCTCTTTAACTCACTTTTTGCCCAGGAGTCACTGGGAGCCACAAATGAGTCCTGTTCCTCAGCAGCTCCTTGCAGGGTTCCCAGCTTCCTTCTCCTTCAGCCCAGGGTCTGCATTCTCCCCCCATCCACTCTCAATGCCCTCCCTTCCAAAGATCTGCTCAGAGTGTGCCAGTCTTCCTGATTTTCTGGTCTCTCGATGGAAGATGCTCTTCCTGGCTGTATGCAGTTGGCTAGCTTGGCTTTAAAATGCATCTTCAAATGTTGTGGACTTTATTGTAATTCAGTTTCCTTTAATAGTTTCAGATTAAAGTTACAGGAAAACCTGGCTTTTACTTAAATTTTACTGGTGTTATGTATATCTTGCAAAGTGAAAATTTGAAGTGCCTGACCAAAGAACCAATATTTGGCTGCAGGATTCTGGTGGGTTCCACACCATTGGGAGAAAAATCTGTTTTTCGAGGAAGTCAAACTTTGAGAAATAACCATCAAATCTGCCTGAGAGAGCAAGGCCATGACATCACTTTAGCTAAAGATAACTAGAATTTATTGATAGGGGTTTAGAAGCCTGCACTAGAGTGATTGTGTCAGAGTCAGGGGCCATTAGGCAGCAGAGGATTGGTATTATGTTAATATTCCAGAATACGAACCATAGTTCACAAAAACACCTAATAGCAGTCACTGCTCTTGCTTTAAATAGACCATGATTAATGTAATTGCAAGTGAAAAAGTTGCTGTTTGCTTCATGGTATATATATATATTTTTACACCAAAAAAAATTCCAAGTTTTGAATAAAGACTTACCATTACTAAAAGTACAAAGTAAAGAGTACTCTTTGTCACACATAGGCTTACACAGGGGTGGCATAATGATGTCTAACTAGATGGAGAAACGAGTAGGTAATTAACAATAGTTGTAGAAGACCATTGTACATTTAAAGGAACTTTGCCTTACATTTTTACCAACTGGGCAATTTCTGGATACTCATAGGACTTACTCCTTACCCATTTAGATTGAACAATACTGGTACAATGTTTAAGTATAGTAAACTATATTAGGTTGTGAAAAATACCTTATCCAGGTTTTTGTTTTGTTTTGTTTTTTAATATGCCACGTACAAGTCAGGTCACCATATGTCCTTGTTTGCCTAGGATAATCCTAGTTTATGGTTATTTTTTATGGGATAGTTTTTATTATTGCCTTTTTTATTCTCAGTGTTCAGGTTTCCAAGATAAATTATGTGATTGCTCTACCTACAATAATCTAAAAGGCTTCATCTTTTATCCCTAATTTTAAGTAACTAATTTTGACTCACAGTGAATGACTTCGAATGGAAATGAAAAAACTCAGACCATGCAGTCCATGCCACCAGTGAAACTTTCTATTAATGAAGAATACTGGATTGGAAGATCCAGCAAGTGAAGACTTGTGAATCATTGAAAGACCAGAGTTAAATCTGATTTCTCTATTCATTCTTTTATAGTATGTAGATGTAGTTCAGTGTTGAGTGTGTAGAAACTCAACAAGTACTAGTGGATAGATCAGATAAATTCTTTTTTTTTTTTTTTTTTTTTTTTTTT